>NC_133380.1:19348259-19433259 GCF_049309525.1 Garra rufa
TAACACCAGGCAGAGAGTTTAAATGCCACCACTGCAGTTGGTGTGGAGCAGTTGTCGTCCACAGATCTTCTTCAGCACGAGCTCAGCTCCAGGGGGAAACACCCACACACGCTCGCAAGAACCGCAAAGGACCTATAACGCTTTCAGAGAAGACACAGCAGAGCCAGTGGACACTAATTCCAGCAAGACATGGAGCTTTTCGAGACCAACCCCTACTTCTTCGCAGACCAGCGCTTTTACGAAGGCGGCGATAACTTCTTCCAGTCCAGGCTCACCGGAGGCTTCGACCAAGCTGGATATCAGGACCGAAGCTCCATGATGGGCTTGTGTGGAGATGGAAGGATGCTGTCAAATGGAGTGGGGCTGGAGGACAAACCATCTCCGTCTTCAAGCCTCGCTCTGTCCATGTCTCCTCACCAGGAGCAGCAGCACTGTCCGGGTCAGTGTCTGCCCTGGGCCTGCAAGGTGTGCAAGCGCAAGTCCGTGACCATGGATCGACGGAAAGCCGCCACTTTGAGGGAGAAGAGGAGGTTGAAGAAAGTCAATGAGGCCTTTGAGGCTCTTAAGAGGAGCACGCTCATGAATCCCAACCAGAGGCTGCCCAAGGTGGAAATCCTGCGCAGTGCCATCCAGTACATCGAGAGGCTCCAGGCACTGGTCAGCTCTCTTAACCAACAGGAACACGAGCAGGGAAACCTGCATTACAGAGCTGCGGCTCCTCAAGGGGTGAGTGAAGCTTGGGGAATTAGGGCAGATGTACGGTGGGCTTTTCCAATGACATACAGTATACACTGTCAAACAGGACTGTACTTCTCTAACTGGCATTTTTTAAAATTCAGGCATTTTTTTTTTTGACAGTATATAGTTTTATGGGCATTTAACTTCTATTGAAAAAAAAAAAAAATTGTCTTTCATTCATTGAGAATATTTGTCAAGATGACAGTAAAGTAAGAAATGAGCATGCACTGCAAATAATTAAATAAATAAAATAATTATTTAAACTGAAATTTCAAAAATAAATTAAATTGCATTTTGTCATACATTCATTAATTGAGATTACTTGTCAAGATGGTAAAGTCAGAAATTTAAGGTTAGGTACAGCCTTAAATTGAGAAGTCAGAAACGAGCATGCATTGCAAAAAAAAAGTAAGAAAAACAAAGAGAAATAAAAAATAATTAAACACATTTATTTAAATTGAAAAGTAAAAAATAAATTAAATAGCATTTTTTCATACATTCATTAATTGAGATTATTTGTCAAGATGTCGATAAAGTCAGAAATTTAAGGTTAAATACAGCCCTAAATGCAGAAGTCATAAATGAGCATGCATTGCAAAAAAATCAAAAACAAACAAACAAAAAAACAATACATTTAAAATAATACATTTAATTCAAGGCTAAATACAGCCTTAAATGCATAAGTCAGAAATGACCATGCATTGCAAAAAAAATAAAAAGAAAAAGAAAAAAGAATATATAAAATAAAAAATATATACATTTATTTAAATTAAAATATAAACAATAAATAACATTTATTTAAGACTAAATACAGCCTAAAATGCAAAGCCAGAAATGACCATGCACTGCATGATAAGTAAAATAAATAAATAAATAAATAAATAAATAAAAATAAATAAATACATTTATTGAAATGTAAGCAGTAAATTAAATTCCAGTTTTTTTATACATTCATTAATTGAGATTCTTTGTCAAGATATCAGTAAATTCAGAAATTTAAGGCCTTAAATGCAGAATGCTTTACAAAAAAAGCATAAAATCAATAAATACATAAAAATTAAAAAGCTAAATTTGATTTTCTCATTAACTGAGAACATTTGTCAAGATGTTGGACGTTTTTTGCATTAATGTAGTATTGTCATAGAGTAAATAGCATATTTAATTCTTTTTTTAAAACATTAGAACACCCGTTTAAAATCATTCAAATCAAATGTGTAAAGGATAATAGGTTGCCGTGTGCGGTGCTTGATTCATAGCTGGTTTATGACGGTTGTTAGGGTCTTGTGGAATAGCTTGCGATGTGACTGACAGTAGTGTGTGTTTGTGTGTAACAGGTGTCGTCCTCTAGCGATCAGGGCTCTGGCAGCACCTGCTGTAGCAGTCCAGAGTGGAGCAGTGCGTCTGAGCACTGTGCCCCTGCCTACAGCTCCACCCATGAGGGTAAGACCACTACATCTACACTCATTAGCCTAACATTTGGAAACTTCCATTAAATGTACATTAAAAACAACTTGCCTGGCAAACATGTGACAGTCTTCTCTAATTCCCTCAGATCTCCTGAACGACGATTCCTCAGAGCAAACCAACCTAAGGTCCCTGACGTCTATTGTGGACAGCATTACAGGAACAGAAGTGACTCCAGTTGCCTATTCAGTGGACATAAGCAAATAAATGAGGAGGGTGATGGCACCATTACGTTCAGACCAGCTTTCACCGACCGTAGCAGCACTATGTATGACACCCAAGGCGAACGAAGAACCTTTTAAAAGTCCTAAAAGCCTTGGGGGCTTAATTTCCAAACAAATCTTGAGGTCCATATGAATATATTTCCAAATGTTTCTTATCTCTGTGGGAATAAGAACGAATTCTAAGCCTAATTCCTGCTTAAACTTAAGACAGTCAGGCCAATATATAATTCATAGTTTGTACTTTTTCCCTCGATTCCTTTATTTTTGCATTCTGTTTGTGTGTGCTTTATGCTTACCAACAAAAAAACATTTGTGGGTCCAATGTTTTACTTCTGGTTTTGACCAATTTCTGCTTAATTTAAACTAGTTCCGAATGCCAGTCATGTAAATATGTTCCTATTTTCTACAGAGTGGTTTTGTTATTTTATTTTGTATTTTTCGGTGTGCTTGGAATAATTTATTTGACTTTTATAATAAAGATTGTTGTGTATTTGTATAAATTCATGTTATTTCCTTTTTTATTTGCTGATTGGATCATCTAAATTATCATTTTGTGGCACCCATCCACTCTTACAGCAAGAAAAAAGTGGGTAAGAGAATCTGTGGCCACAGTCCATGTTTCATTAAATTGTTCCCTAGGTGACTCATGATTTAACTAAAATGAGGGAACAAATTAATAAATCATAGGAACAAATTCTTAATTCATAGCCACGAAATCTTTAATTTCCCACCCGTATGTTTACCACAGTAAGAGATGTGAAAACGTGAATGACAATAAATAAACACGCAAAATTAGAAGCTAAGACAGTGAGAATTTGGAAAAGAAATATGAAATATTAATAAATTTGTGGAATTCATGACAAACCGTTAAGACAGAACACAAAGCCACGTATAAAAGGTTTGCACTTATGTCACACGGCTATACTGGCGATACTCGGATGTAAACAACAGCATGAATTACACGATTAATGTACTACTGAATACACTGTTCTGCTAATTTATGCTGTCCAAACCATGGAATTGTGTATAGAGAAGGACAAACTGAAATTAATAGGTGGTAAAGATACGTACAAGCAGTAGGCCTATTAATTAAGATATTAGACTAATATTTCACCTACCTGACTAGAAATGATAAGGACAAACACGAATGTTGTCAAGACTCTTGCCCTGGAAAACCCTGGTTCAGTTTGGCCAATCAAACGCATTTTGTTCCTCATACAGTTTTTTCACACTTCTCCTTGATTTGTTAGAACTTTTGGCAGTTTATAGTACTCCAAATGTTTTTCCTTGTCCAACTGATTAGTACAGCTCAAAACATGACAATAATTGACCATTTCCAGCGGCAATAATCCGCAAAATGTGCGAGTTTCGTTCAGTTCAGTGGCATTGTTTACTCAAATGGCTGATGAAAACACTTTATCGTTTTAAATCTATGGGCTGGAATGGCACGAATCTAAAAGCATGGTCGCGATGTAGCCTAACATTTGCCTGCCAACCCATTATTCCTCTTAAAAACAAAGCTTTGTACCTCACTTGTGTCATAATACTCACATAAATATGTTTCATGTAAGCGAGTGTGTTTTGCGTAGCACCACCGGAGGAAGCGGTTCACTCACTGACGCGCGCACGCCACAGGTTCAAAAGCCAATAATGTAAATTGCAAACATTGCGATTGTGTTTTAAAATAGAAGAACAAGGACCATGAAACCATGTAAAAAGGCTCATCAATCATCGGTCAACGTGACAGGATATGAAACAGTCCACAGAGTGACGAAGCTGCGTTCTGAGTGGCATTTGCACATCCTGACATTTTGGCGGCACTGAATCTAAACAATGCCACCTGACCTAACCGAATGAAACAAACATATTTTACTGATTATTGCTGCTGAAAATGGTCAATTATTGTCATGTTTTGGGCTGTTCTAATTGGTCGGACTTGGAAAAACATTTGTAGACTGCCAAAAGTTATAAGCAAATCAAGGAGAAGAGTGCAAAAAGCTGTCTGAGGGACAAAAGGCGTTTGTGGTTGGCTAAACTGAACCAGGATTTCCAGGGCAAGAATCTTGACAACATTTGTGTTTGTTCTTATCATTTCTGGTCAGGTAGGTGAAATATTAGTCTAATATCTTAATTAATAGGCCTACTGCTTGTACGTATCTTTACCACCTTTTAACTTTAGTTGTGCCCTTTCCTGCTTACTAAGTCCTTCTCTGTATGATTTAGCAACGTCCACGTATTTTTTCTGTGGTTTAGACAGCATAAATTAGCAGAACAATGTATTTAGTAGTACATTAAACATGCAGTCTATACTGTTGTTTACATCTGAGTATTTCCAATATGGCCGCGCATGGGGGTAACTGACCAAACCTTGTGAAAAACAGCCTCTACTAAGGCTGATAATTAATCGCTTTATTGATCTTTAATTTAAGTCTTTAATTTACTCTCCCAGCATTCCCATTAATCTTTAAAAAAACATGCTTCAGCTTTAGACTTTGTGCAAGAAAAACAGCAATAAAAATCCATGAAATGATTTATAATACATAAGGTAAATATTTATTTTATATATTCATATATAATTATTTGTGACAGCTTTTTACATTTAAAGTGGAAAAAAAACTCTGAGCAGTACTAAACAAACATCACATTAAAAGAAAAAAATCTCACTTTTTCAACCACATGCTTTATGTGGAATCTGCATCTACTCTATACAGAATTATATACATAAATCAGCTATTTACACACACACATTAAACCTTACATGCACACAAAAGAGAAAAGAGAGCTTGTGAGGGTTAGAGAGAGAGAGAGAGACCTGCACCTGTTTTACAGTTCACATTACTGTCAAGAGCTACAGAAACAAATTAGCGTAAAAATGACCATCACAGGAGAACACGCTGCAAAGCAAGAGGCTTCAGTTACTCCACCACCGTCGCATCAGGGAAACGTCTCGTCATTGTACTAACTTGGTCCTCGTCAAGGCATTTTTTTAGCAAGCCACTAAAAGATCAAATAGATATTCAGCGGTTCCGCTGAACATAAAAGAGGCATTAAAAATGAAGCAGAATCAACTAAACTGGCTGTGAAAAGCTAGGCACAATTGGCAGATCGAGGCTTAAAAAAGAGCAGCACACCACAGGATTTCAAGTTCAAGTGTTTGATTTATGATATATTCCTTTAGGTTTGTGGTAATGTCGACTGAGAGCGAGAAATAGAGGCAAGAGATGCTACAGTGATTGTCAAGTTTAGTGGCATGCATGCTCCACCGGACGCCCCAATGCCAACAGTGACCCACACAGCACAAACGAGACTTCAATCATTCATTTCATAGGACAGACTTAGGAATGACAATGATTTTTTTTGTATGTATAAAATGAAAAACAGTCACTTCTATTCATACTTCTCTTTTTTTAATAGAGAGCACTTTTTTAAAGTAAGAACATGATTTGTCAGCATTGTGTAACACTTGTAATACACATACACACATATTCACACAGTACAGTAGCTGCCACAATAGCACGATACATCCTGTGAATTACAGAAAATACTGTTTTTTAAAAAAAATGAAGAAATGCCCAACACTGACACGCACTCCTAAACGGTTTGGTAGGTAGGTTGCTCGAGAACCATTTGCTCCCGTCGTGAAGCTGAATTTCAAGTGGCGGAGATCACATTTGTTCGCAGGTCCTACAGCACGTGCATCTTTTTTTGTTTTTTTTTCTCCTGATGCTAAGTGAACTGAAGTCTATTGCTTTCCCTGATGCTCGACGATATTTAGCATCATGGCTTTATACGATCTCGAAGTCCTGGAAGTGTGTTAGGTGGATAAGCACTGCTGATGTGAACACAAACGCACGTTTCTTCAGTCACCGACTACAACAGCGTTCTAGCAGACGGAGCTGTCTAACCGACAGGAAACAGTCACAACTGAGACTTTAAAATTTGTATGATATATTCATCTCCATATACAAGTCTGATATATATTTCCATAAAAAACATAATAGCGTAATTTTCTGTTTTTCATATATACAGAGACGTTGATTAATATTTTGCATAACCAAAGGGGAGAAAGCCTTATACAGTAAAATGCCAACGGCACACCCAAAGGAGCAGACTAGCACTGACAGACTACAGGGCCAAGTACACCAGTTAAGTACGACCACCACAAAGACTATAGAACCGGGATTACTGGGAAACAACTGATATGACGAGATTTTCTATGCGTTCCACGCGTTCAGAGTTTGAAAGTCATCTTTCTGTCCCCCTCTATTGCACGGTGTCCAAGAAAGCTCTGGTGATGTTCAGGACAGGGGGAGAGGTGGAGGTAAACCCTTCCCTCGTCCTTTCAAGGTGTCCCCAGATTTTGGCATATTTCATTCTCGAAAGGCCGCAAGCATGTGTCCGTACAGGTAGTGGGAATGCACTGGCAGGGAAATGAGAGGATAACACAAGCAAAGTCATATTTTTGAAGTGTTTTAAAAATGTGTATGTTCAGGGTTCGATACAAGTTAATGTAACGCATGTTAGATGATAAAAAAAGCAGTCAGAAACAGTGTAGACACTAGCAGTCCTGCTCCCTCTTTACCTCATGTCATGCGTCTTGAAATATGTAGTAGAAAACCCTTGAATGAATTACATTATTTAAAAAATCCACATCATTTTATACATATTTTGGACTATGGGGGCGCCATTATTTCTGGTGACAAGCTATTGGCGGTACCTGTTGCTATTTTTACCGCAACACAACTCGTAAAATAAATTTCTGATACGATGACCACAGCTACTGAAAGAGCTTACAGGTGGCGAAGGATATAAGCGCAGGATCAAACCAAATGCCCAACGATTGAATTTTCCCCACAAGGAGTCTAAATCCCTCTGGATATCGAGAAATCCGTGCTGAGAAACTCCTTCAGTTCCTGTGGCGTCATGACATGACGTTTGTAAGCTTTTTCAGTAGCTGTGGTCTACTAAAAGCCTCAACATCAGGGCTAGTGGAGAAAACAAAGACACGGGTCTTTATGAAGTTTTATTTGTCCACAGGCATCTTTCCATGCTTTTCTGTTCTTTTTATCGCTGAGAAAGCAGTGAAGACTTGCATCGCTTCTCGTTGCCCTCCGACTGCAAGATTACAACCAAAAGCCGCACAATGTGGCATCGTATCTGTATTTTATTTTCCAAGTTGTATTGCAGTAAAAATAGAAACAGGTAGCAACAGTAGCTCATCGAGTGCAACCATTTGATGTCACTAAAAATAATGGCGACCCATTGTCCAAAATATGTATAAATCGATGTGGAGTATAAACAGAGACAGCAAAAGATGTAAGCTCATATGTCAAACATGTCCGTCTAGAGCTTAAAAAAAAAACAGTAAAAGCAGGGAAGAGGAATGAAAAAATGCTTTCTGTGTCAAAGGCCAATTCATATAACTTCTATTTCTGTTTTAAAATAGACATTATGCTACAAATTCTTTGCTTTACTTGTACCGAACCCTGAAGAACATTTTACACTGACATAATTATAAAATGTGATATTTAAATATTATATAATCACACACACTAAATGTATTTTTGAATAAATTATGTAAAGAGAAAAAAGGTCATGAGCTCATGTTCATATAATCCATGAGACTGAATAAATATACATTACAAGACATTAAAAATGCAGTCCAATCAGTACTACATTTATGGATGCCAGGTATAGATTATGTTTTTATTGGCTACTAGGTGGTTCCTAGTGTGTTGCCAGGATTATATGAACTTTCATTTCATTTTCTGTTTTATAGAAGTTTACGCTCACTTCCAGAACAAAAATGCACAGATAACTTACTCAGCCCCTTGTCATCCAAGATTCATGTCTTTCTTTTCTCAGTTGTAAAGAAATAGTTTTTTGAGGAAAACATTTCAGGAATTTTCTCCATATAGTGGACTTCTATGGTGCCCGTAAGTTTGAACTTCCAAAATGCAGTTTAAATGCAGCTTCAAAGGGCTCTAAATGATCCTAGCCGAGAAAAAACTGTCTTATCTAGTGAAACGATCTTTAAGTCTCCAAAAAATTGACAATTACTGTTTAACCTCAAATGCTCATCTTTTCTAGCACCGCGTGAACTCCGGTTCAATACAGTTAAAGTTTGTCAAAAAAATCCCATCTTAGTTTCTTCTCCAACTTCAAAATTGTCCTACATCGCTGCAGTAGTACAGACCAAGTGTTTACAAAGTAAACGTGCAAAGAAGGTCAAAAGCCCATTACAAAACAGCAATGTAGGGCAATTTTTAAGTTGGGGGAGAAAATGATGAGATTTTTTCGACCTACCCTAACAGTCTTGAACCAGAGTGCACAGAGTATGCATGCACATCAAAGAGCTAGACAAGATAACCATTTGTGGTTAAAAGGTGTATAAAATGTAATGGAAAAAAGTGATTAATTTGCTAGATAAGACCCATCCTTCCTTAGCTGGGATCGTTTAGAGCCCTTTGAAGCTGCATTTAAACTGCATTTTGGAATTTCAAACTCGGGGGTACCATTAAAGTCTACTATATGGAGAAAATTCCTGAAATGTTTTTGTCAAAAAACATAACTTCTATTTGACTGAAGAAAGAAAGACATGAACATCTTGGATGACAAGTGGGTGAGTAAATTATCTATAAACTTTTTTTTCTGGAAGTGAACTAATCCTTTAAATTTTGCATTCATAAACTCAAAAGAAAACCGACCATTCATGTACTATACACTCTAAAAAGTACTAGATTTAAAAACAACCAAGCCCTGGCGGAAATATGGACAAACCCAGCGGTTGGGTCAAATGTTTACTATATTTCTTGCTTAAAATTAACCCAAAACAGCTTGGAAATTAACATTTATTAATATGTTCAATAAATTCTTTATATCAATAAAACATTTTTAATTTCTTATTAATAAATGTTCATCTTTGGATTGTTGCTAATGCCTCTAGTAATTATGTGTCTGACTAAATGTATAACCTATTTTGGGAATAATTTTAAAACTGTCACATAGTAATCTTTTAAAAAATAGCTGAGTTAAATAAAACTACCCAGAAGGTTGAGTTAAACATCCAACCCAACCACTCTGTCAAAACAACCCAATTGCTGGGTTTGTTCTTATTTCACCTAGCACTGGGTTGTTTTTTATAACCCATCTTTTTCAGAGTGTACAAAAAGTAAAAAAAAATAAATAAAAAAAAAATGCCAACCACAAATGATTCCGATTATCATTAAACATCTCTGAGCAGAAAGGCTACAGTGACCAGCTTACCTGTTAGTGTGAGTGCAGTGATTAGTAAAAGCAAGTTAACAGGAGTAAGTCCTGACAGCTGAAGGGTCTAGTCTCTGCGGGGCCGGGGGACCGGCTGCTGAACCACAGAGACACAGAAGGGAGAAAACATGCAGTGACAAAATGGACCCTGACCAGTGCCATTAGTATTAGTTACTTCAAACACATGCTTTCACAGTCAATATGCATTCATGTTTTCGCAATTAGTGTTGCAAGATATACTGTAAAAGAGTTCGAGACGGCACTACTTGTTAGTACTGTACCGCAACCATTAAAGAGCAATGTGGTAATGGCAATGCTGAACTCATTTCACCCTCGTAAAACACCCTGCCCCCCCTTTTCTACCTTCTGGTTGCAGCTGTTTCTTGGGCACAGCAGACATAGAGGGAGGAATGGACATGGTGTTGAGGCGGAAACTAGCGGGAAGAGTCTCTATGGACCCTGGCATCATACCCAGGCCCTGGCCGTCCCTCGGCCTGAAGCGCTTACGCCACGATGGAGACCTTCGGAATGACTTGTCATCGCACTGTTGGAAGAGATGACATCACAACAACTGGGGTAAGATACTGTTCAAAAACTATGACAGCGGAATCCAAATGTTCACCAACCTCTTCCAGGCGTCGATCCGTTCCTAATGCTAAGACGTTATTAAATTCCCTCTCCAAAATCTGCCTGGCCTGGAAGACAGAGATACAAGACTTTAGAATAGGGATGCACCGGTTGACCGGCCATAAATCGTTTTTTTTTTTCCGGAAGTGTGTACGCGGGCCGCGGCATTCGATTCATTCAGAAACATGTCACTTGTGTGGAGGTTTATCGAAATCTGTGAGCAGGACGTAAAGATTGCAATCTGCAATGTCTGAAAAGGACAGCAGCTTTCCTGTGCTTGCTGAAGTTGCGCGAGCATACCTGTCCTCGCCCTGCACAAGCGCGGACAGCGAACGTTTGTTCAGCTCAGCTTCTCACGTGACAGATGAAAAGAGAAACAGACTCATTTGTGACAAAACTGAGATGCTTCTTTTTGTAAAAAAAAAAACAAAAAACAAAAAAAAAAGTCTGTTCTGTTAAGAATGATTTTTATTATTTCACTTTAAAATGCCTGTTGGCTTACTGTTTTACTTTACTAAAAGCATGTTTTACTTATTAAACTGTATTTAATTTTTTTTTAATTTCAGATGTCAGATGCTATTGGTTCAATAGCCAAAGCCAGTTTGGCCTGTTAAATACTAAATAAACATGTTGTTTATGTTGTTTACTTGCATAACTTCTTGTTTTAAAAAAAAACTGACATCGGTATCAGAATCGGCCATGAAAAATCATGATCGGTGCATCCCTACTTTAGAAATACTCTCAGTATGCCGAACCACCATATCAGAATTTTCTATGCTAGAACAATAAATAAGTTATCACCATAAACATTAAGCAGGTTTGGACCAGCTTTAAACTGCTTTTAAACATCTGTGTGCTCCTCACCTGAGTGTTCTGCATGGGGATCTGTAGGATGAGGGCCAAGCTGCTGAAGTCAAACATCTCATCTAGGGCAATGAGAGCTCCATGCACACCGCTTTCCAGCAGGTTATTACTGTACTCTTTCAGACCGATGTTTTGAACCCACTGCATAACGTGATCATTGGTCCACACCAGGGTATCTGTAAGTGACAATGGTAAGTGACTATAATACGAGGAAGGTTTTTCTTACAAGAAACTGTAAAATGCCCATAAAGTGACTCTCAGAGCAGTTCTATAGATTATGTTTAATTGTTTATCTACTCATATATTGAGGCGACAGAGGCTGAAAACACTGAGAGTTTCACCTGCTTCGATATGTGTGTAGTACACTGCGCCATTCATTCATACTGAGACACGCAGAACATGCAGGTTCGTATTTAAATAGTATTTTTGCAGCTTAATATTCAGACACGCATTAAGTGTACTGATCTAGTTTTGATTTATTCATCCATATTCATCCATCCATTAAATACACTATTTTAATGGTTCTCTGATATGTGAGAACCATGAACGTAAATGTGTCTTCTAAGGACATATTTTACATCTAAGGGGTTCGGCTGACAAAAAGTTGTCCTGTTGTAAAACATAAAAATACCGAATTCTCAACAACAGGTGTATTGTAATGTACAGTTGCTGTGATATAAAATGACTTTGATCAGACCACCTCTAACCCATGCAGTGAACATTAATGAAGCGAATCGTCGAAGGGGTCTGTGTTTATACCAGTACTGGAAATATCTGTGTTTAGGTAACAGTATATGTGGAGTGTGATCATTTTGCACAGCTGGCCAGCCTGCTTTCTGTTTGTACAATCCTGTGCATAATGTGCTTAAGTGTGTGTGTGTCTTAAGCAGTTGGTGCGTGTGTCTTTAGCGATGTAGATGAAAGATTTTAAAAAGCTGTGACAGCTGTGTCAAGTTCATGTGTTATGCTGAAGTTCAGCCGGGCGCCGTCCCTTTAAATGGATTTGACACTAAAAAGCTCAGCTGTTGACCTCATGCATTCCTGCCACCAAAATGTCAATAACAAATATGGCCACTAGAGAGTGCTCTTCCCTTCAGTAATGAACCTAGACAGTGCATTTACAGTTATGTATTCATACCTTTGATGTCATGTTGAAAATCATCTCTTCGTCGCTCCAACTCCTTCCTGTCATAATTCAGCCTTTTTAAGCACATGATGCCATAGTGCAAACTAGCCCTGTGAGAATAGAATGAATATATCATTCAATATAAAGTCTGGTTCACACTGTGGTTGTTAAAAATGACCAATCACTGCTATGGTTTACCGGTGGAAGCTGTCCACCATCTTAAGATGTGTCCGCAGGTCTTTTTTAGTAAGATGATCCAGCATACGAGCATCAACCAAGCACTCCATGAAGTAGCTGCGGTATTGAGGCAGACCGAGACTGGGCAGCCACTCGTTCCCAATCCACTCATGATTCATGTCGCCATATGCTAGCGTCTGAGAAAGAAAGAAGATATTATTTCACTGTGCCACTGTCAACTGGATCCTACATGGGTTTAGTTTAGACATTTTAATTAGATCTTAATTTTTAATTTAGATCTTTAATTAGATAAAAATAAGTAAATCAATGAAAAAATACATTTAAAAAATAATACACGAATGCAGTTATCCTATGAAAGCCTGTTTCCGCCAATTTAGACCTTTTTTTTTCTCAGAAATAGGTATAGTCACAATTCTGAAAAATAAAGTTTATATCTCACAATTGTGACTTCTTAACAGGAAATTGCAAGTTAACTCAGAATCGTGAGAACTCATGTCAGTCTTTTTTATTCCTAAAAATTGGACTATATAACTCGCAATTGCGAGTACAAAAATCAGAATTGCAAAATATAAACTTGCAGCTTTTATCTTGCAATTCTGACTTTATTTCTCGCAGTTCCTACTTTATAACCAACAATTGCGATTTTATATCACAATTCTGAGAGAAAAGTCTGAATTGCGAGTTTAAGTCAGAGTTTAAGTGAGTTTAAGTCGCATTTGCAAGAAAGTTTTTATCTCACAATTTAGACTTTTTATCTTGCAATTCTGACTTTATAACTCACAATTGCGAGTTTATATCACACAATTGCGGGATATAACCTTGCGTTTGGAAGAAAAGAGTTTTTATCTCGCAATTCTGATTTTATAACTTGCAATTGCGAGTTTATATTGCGCAATTCTGACTTCATAACTCGCAATTGTGAGATGAAGTCAGAATTGCAGGATATAAACTTGCATTTGCAAGAAAAAAAGTAAGAATTGTGAGTTTTTATACAATATATATTGTTGTATAAAATAAAAACTAAATAAAATAAAATATTTATTGTAGTATACTAAATACATTTACATTATTTAATAATGTAAAAA
Organism: Garra rufa; assembly: GCF_049309525.1. Lineage (NCBI taxonomy): Eukaryota > Metazoa > Chordata > Actinopteri > Cypriniformes > Cyprinidae > Garra > Garra rufa. The sequence continues at coordinate 19,361,852 of NC_133380.1, forward strand.
ATACTATAAGATATACTATAAAAAGAAACTATAATTTAATAGAAATATAAATTGCGAGACAAAAACTTTTTCTTGCAATTGCGAGTTTATATCACGCAATTATAGTTATTATTATATTATATAACTTCACATTTAGAAGAAAGTGTTTTTATCTCGCATTTCTGACCATTTCTTGCAATTCTGACTTTATAACTCGCAATTGCGATATAACCACATTTGCAAAACGTTTTTATTTTGCAATTCTAATTTTAGAACTTGCGACTGCGAGTTTATATCACGCAATTCTGACTTTATAACTCAGAATTGCGAGTTTTTATTCAATATAATATATTGCTGTATAAAATAGAAACTATAAATATTTATTGTAATAATACTAAATACGTTTACATTATTTAATAATATAAAAAATACTGTAAAATATACTATAAAAAGAAACTATAATTTAATAGAAATCTAAATAATAATAAATAAATATTTAATAAATAAAAAGAAATAATAAATACATACTTTTACATTATTTAATGTAAAAAATACTATACAAATAATACTATAATTTAATATAATGTTAATAATATTAATAATTTATGATATAAATAATTAATTATATGTTATATTTAATATTATGTTCTAATAATATGATTTAAAAATGTATTTAGGTCCATAAAAATTCATCGATTAAGACTACCAAGTTTTACCAACATCGTTGTATTTACACATACAGAATAACTGCATTTTAGTGAATATTTTAGTGAATTTTTCACTAAATTCGCCAGGGAGATGGATTAACAAGCGACCTGACCAATCATAATGCCGAATCTGCCATTTTGTCTGACAAACAAATCAGACAGGAGAGTAGATTAACTTTGGTGGACTCAAGCGTAATAAATAGTGTGTATGACATCTTTTTGCAGTTTAAATAAAATACTTTCTAGCAAAATAACTAAAAATAACTAGCAAATATGAAAAGATGATCAGTTCACGTGCCGCCTGAACTGAGGTGCTACAGCGATCTGTCACGACACACTAAAAAGCCGCAAAAAGGTATTTATTGTTTGATTTATTTAAAAAATGTCAAAATGTGAAAGCTAACATACCAAAAGTAATCTGCTCTGTATTGTCTGGTGGCACGTTTTTAGTTTCCTCTTTGCTCCACAAAGTATTTTTCACTGCGTGAGAACATGATGTGTGGCGTGAGAGCGGCATGTCTTGTCAGACATGGCAACAATAACTAAAAGGGGGCGAGTCTTTGCGAAGGGTCAATTCCATATGAAAATCTTATAAGACTGTAAATATTTTCACCATTAACATATCGGTCACCTACGCCATTACCATATCAAGCTAATAGACTTAAATAAATGGAAAGTGATAACCACGTAAAAGAAGTGACTGGAAGGCTCTTGGTTGCTCTCACCTGAGCCCAGCTTCCTTCCTCATTCTCCTGTCAGTCAAAGGTCAGCGTGTTAGAGCACAGAGGAGAGTGTTAACAAGGTTTTCTTCCAGTTAAACAAGCTCAGTCCAGTCAGAGCAGATGAAGTGCACACCAAGCAACAGTATTTGTGGTTGTTACTAAGTAACATTTATCGCAAAAGCAGTTAAATATGGAAATATTTTGCAAAGCGTCAGGACAGCATTCACACAGAAACATGCAAAAGGATTAATAAGCGCACTCTTTGGGTAGTTTGCAGGGTCAGAGGGGGATGGGGGTGGATTCAGGGGCAGCAGGCTGGGGGTTGTGAGGGCTGCGGAAGCGTGGCATATGCATGGCACCGCGGGCACAAGGGAGTCACCCAGATGGACTAACCATTTTGGTCGAGGTTGCCATGTTTTCCATCTCCTCGTGAGTCACCCACACATTTCCGGAAGACTGAACAGAGAAAAAAAGGCACGCACACAGATAAATGATCACACATGGCACAGCCCTCATAAGCACCTTTACAGCAAAGTCTCTTTAAGGCAAGTCGGTCCAGTTGGCAGTCAGGTTACTAACAGCTCCAGGCAATCATTTTTGATGTATCCAATAGGTGTACAGGTGGCTATTTAAATCTAAATTGGGACCAAGATCACAAATTTTATATTCATGTTTAAATAAAATACATTTTATAACAATATTTTATTTTAAATAAAATATAATTATTTTATTCCACTAATGATTAAAATAATAATTTTTTAAAAAGTATCAAATTACTATAATCATTTGTAAATTAATAATTCCAAATACAATAAAATAATTTTATTACAATATATTAATTTATACAATTATCATTATATAATTATTTTATAGAAATAATGATTAACATATTTATATGAAATGACAAAATTGTAGAAATTATTATTATTAATTAAAAAATAATAAAGTAATATACATTTTATACAAATACAAATTCCATGTTTTACATAAATAATTCTTATAAAGATTTTCATTTACAAAATAATAATTGAATACAACATAAAATTACTAATTTTTTAAATAAAATTACATTAATTAATTATCAATTTATTATTTTAATACAAAAATAAATAAATAAATACTTTTAAAAAATGTAATAGTTCCAAATAAAATAAAAATAAATTCTTAATTAAGACGATTTAATTTATACAATTATTATAATTTTATATAACTATTTTATATTAATAATGATTAACATAATTATATAAAATTACAATAATTTTAGAAATTATTAGAATCAATTAATTTATTTATTAATTCTAAAAAATAAAATAATATACATTTTATACAAATACAAATTCCATACATGTTTTATAGTATTAAAATAATAACTGAAAACATAAAATGACTATAATTTTATACAAAATTAATTTATTATCAATCCATTATTTTAATACAAAAATAAATTAGGTAACATTTTTTTTTTTCAAAAACTGTTATTATAAAGACAATTTAATTTATACAATTATCATTTTATATAAGTCTTTTATATAAATAATTATTAACATAATTATATAAAATGAAAATAACTATAAATTATTAGAATGAATGAATTCATTCTTATTAATCAATTAATTCTAAAATAATAAAATAAAATATATTTTATACAAATACATTATTTCTTTTATATAAAATATTATAAGGATTATTATTTATAAAACAATAGTTTAATAAAATATAAAATTACTATGATTTTATAAAACAACATATTAATTCATTATTCATTAATTGTTTTAATAATACATATTAAATACAATTAGTAAATATTACCATTTGTAAATTAATAATTTCAAATAAAATAAATACAATAAAATATAAATGATGATTAACATAATAATTATTTATAATTACACTAATTTGATAAATTACATATTTATTCATTATTAATAATTATTTTATATAAATAAGGATTAACATAAATAAGTACAATTACAATAATTGTATAAATTATTATATTTAATTATTAATTAATCCTAAAATAAAAATTAACTATAAAGATTGTTATATTGAAGGTTGTTATAAAGATTATTTCATTTATAACATACTAATGACAAAATAAATAAAATTACCATGATTTATAAAAATTAAATCTTAATTAATTATTAAAAATAAATTATGTATGGTTTGTTAGAATAGCACAATATTTAAAATTAATAAATTAATATTGGTAAATTAATAATTCTGAATAAAATAAATTAAATACAATAAAATATACATTTGGATTAACATAATAATTATTTAAAATTACAATAATTTTAACATATTCATTCATTATTAATAAAATATTTAATTAATAAAATAAAATCATCCCTAAACCATAGCACAGAGACAATGACAGACAATTACCTCAGCCTAACTTTTGATTCATTTTTGTTTTCAGTTTGAGATTGGATACGTGAAAATGAGAAAAAAATTAAATTACTAATTATATCATTATAAATAATTCATAATTTGCAAATTAATAATTCTAAAGAAAAAAAATATTTTATAACAAATTTAATTTAGTTTTTTACAAATCGTTAAATTATACAATTAATTATAATTTTTACATAATTATTTTATATAAATAATGATTAACATAATTAAACACAATTACAATAATTGTATAAATATTATAATGAATTATTAATTAATTAATTAATCGTAAAATAAAAAATTACCTAAAATCTGTTGTCATAAAGAGTATTTTTTTAAATTACTAATTACAAAACACATAAAATGACCATGCTTTTATAAATAATTAAAATAACATCTGAGACTGGGTATGTAAAAATGAGAAGGAAAAAAAAAATCTCTAAACCATAGCACTGTGGCAATGACAGACAACTATCACCGCTTAACTTTTGATTCATATTTGTGTTCAGTTTGAGACTGTATCTGTGATAATGAGCAGTTTAAGGTCAAGGCTCTTACTGTGCGTGAGGTGAGAGGAGCCGACGGACTCGTGAGCGACACCATTTCTTGAATGGCCAGCCTCAGCTTCAACCGATGCAGCGGGTTACTGATGCCGATCTCTCGCTGAATCTCTGTGTCCGACAGCGCCGACATGATGGCGCCGCTCTTCACGTTAGCACGACACGCCGCCACGTACCAAGCTGGCATGCCCACCCACAGCTGGAGGATGTCAGAGAGAAGACCGTCAAGATGCATCTTCGTTATCTCCATCATCATCAGAGCGAGTAAGTAATTATCGTAATTATTGTCATCCGTATCCCCCCCCCATGATTTGTGTGATTATAATCATGGAGATCATGAGTGCTGTGCTCATTACTGCACTGTGGGAGGGATGGTGGCTGATGTCTTTGTACCTCGAGCCAGGAGACCACAGTCGGGCCGTCCCACTGAGCAAAAGGAAGTCCTTTCCTCCTAGCATCCTCTAGCAGCTCATGTCTGATAGAAGACAAAAAAAGGTCAGAGCTTATAGAAAACACAATCCCAGACATCAAACTCACATCAGTCTGAATATACAGTATAAAGCATACAATTGGGGATATGGAGATTTTAATGCCTTTTTTTTTTTCAGGCTGATATACACTACCATTGAAAAATGTCACATTAATATTTTTAATGTTTCTGATTTGCTTTCAGCAGCCATTACTCAAGTCTTAATGTATTTATTTAGTTTTATTCAATATTTATTTTAATCAATTAATATAATATAATATAATATAATAATTTATTTTATTATATAGACTACCATTTAAAAGTTTGAGCTCTGTAAGATTTAAAAACGAAAACAGTATTAGCATTAATATTGTAATATATTATTACAATTTAAAATAACTGTTTTCTGTTTAATTCTGGTTTGAAACAATTTATTCCTGTGATGCAGCCATTACTCAACTGCTAATGTATTTATTTAATTTAATGTTTTATTTATTTAAATTAATATAATATAATATAATATAATATAATATAATATAATATAATATAATAATACTTAAAAATGCAGCAACAGCATTAATATTGGGAAATATCAGAAGGGAAAAATCAGTTTAATTCTATTTTAAAATGTAATTTTGAAATATAAAATGTCTATAAAATAATATATAATGTAAATACGATAATTTAGAAATATATAATGTATTTATTTATTATTTATTTATTTGTTTTTTTATTATATACACTACCATTTATACATTTGAGCTCTGTAAGATTTATTATTTTCACCAATTTTATATTTATTTGATTAAAAATACAGTAATAATATTAATATTGTGAAATATTATTACAATTTAAAATAAATGTTTTCTGTTTAATTCTATTTTAAAATGTAATTTATTCCTGTGATGGCAAAGCTGAATTTTTTAGCAGCCATTACTCAAGTCTTAATGTATTTATTTAGCTTTTTTAAATTTATATAAACAAATGTATTAATAATATAATATAATACAATGTTATGTAATGTAATTTAATGTAATATAATATAATAATTTTGTTTATTATATAAACTACCATTTAAAAGTTTGAGCACTGTAAGTTTTATTATGCTCACCAAGGTTGCATTTCTTTAATAAAAAATACAGTAAGAACATTAATATTATGAAATATTAGTTCAATTAAAAAATAACTTTTCTGTTTAAATTTATATTTTAATTTCTTGTGATGGCAAAGATAAATTTTTAGCAGCTATTACTCAACTCTTAATATATTTATTTAGTTTTATGTTTTATTTTTTTAAATACATTTATTAGTAATATAATATAATATATATTTTATTATATACACTATAATTTAAAAGTTTGAGCTCTGTAAGATTTATTATGCTCACCAAGGTTGCATTTATTTGATCAAAAATAGAGCAACAACATTAATGTGAAATATTATCACAATTTAAAATTATTGTTTTCTGTTTAATTCGATTTTTTAAAAAAGCTGAATTTACAGCACCCATTATTCATTGCTCAAGTATTTAAATACATTTATTTATTTATCTTCATTTTTATTAACTTATTTGAATCAGATTTTCATTGTATTAGAAAACAGCACCAGGCTATTCTTCTAACATCATTTATTTTTATTAGACTGCAAAGGCTATCCCATTTCTTTTCCTCGTCTAACACCAAAACAAGAAGCACACTTTGTTCTTAGCACAGTGCCAAAGAATGGACACACACACACACACACACACACAAACTCATCCACATGGCAGGTGCTAATTAGGAAACCTATTTTTTCTGTCACGCTAATGGTCAGGGGACAGAGATAAGATGTGGAGATGAGGACAGACTCTACAAGACAGAAAAGTACACTCAAATGAGGCCATGTTATTAGTGTACTATTAAGCATTATTTGTAACTTGTTTATCTGCAGGAAATGGCACTTCGCCATCCAATTGATCGGTCATTTGCTTTAATTGAGCTGTGTAATTAGGTAATAAGGATTAGGTCAGATTAGTGAAATGTCTGAGGGTGATTTGATGGGCGGCAGGGTAAAGGAGCTGTATGAGGGAAAACACACAGTGATACAGCAGAGAAGACCTACTTTTTCTTCATCCTGCGGTCTCGCTCTGCCTGTGTGCCCAGTTTGCTCAAGGTCATGGTGTCTCCAATGCTCATCTCGAAATCTGTCGCAACATATTAAAATACAGTTAGTTAAGGAGTATGTAATCTTCATTCACTTAATTGCAGGGTAATTGAAGATTTTTAATTTTAAGACCTGCACAAAAAAACAAATGCTGTTTATAGCCTTAAATTTGTTCAAACTTAATTTAAAGGGATAGTTTTTCCAAAAAATACTCACCCTTATGTCATTCCAAACCCATATGACCTTTGTTCATCTTCAGAACACAAATTAAGATATAAATATATAAGTATTCTGACCGTGCGTAGACAACAACACAACTGACAAGTTCAAGGCTCAGAAAGGTAGTAAGGACATTGTTAAAATAGTCCATGTGACGTCAGTGGTTCAACCGTAATTTTATGAAGCTACGTGAACACTGTTTCTGTGCAAAGAAAACAAAAGTAACACATTTATTCATAAATACGTCTGAAGGTTTCGACAGAAAGGATGGCTTGCAATTTTTTGCCCATCCTTACTTACTTGAACCAGAATATACAGACGATGAACTAAGAGAGGTGGACGTTCTCATGAACGCGTGTCAAAGCCTGACACAGAAGAGAAGAAATTATTAAATAAAGTCATAATTTTTGTATTCTTTGTGCACAAAAAGTATTCTCATAGTGGCATAACATTACAGTTGAACCACTGATGTCACATGGACTATTTTAATGATGTCCTTACTGTTTTTCTGGGTCTTTAACGTGATGCAGGGACAGAAATTTCTTGGATTTCATTAAAAATATCTCAATTTGGTTTGGAACGACATGAGGGTGAGTAATTAATGACAGAAGTTTCATTTTTGGTGGACTATCCCTTTAAGACATTTTAAGTACTTCTCTGGAATAGTAATAAAAGCATGACATTTTTCTACATGTAATGTGCACGTGTTTTTGTTCATGGTACCTGGAATGACAGGTGGTGTCATCTGGCCGTCCTTGCTCAAAGGCTGATCTAAACGTGATTTCTCCTTCTTGCCAAAGAGACGGCCGATAGAGGACTTTATGCCCTTCTTTTTGTTGCCCCTAAGCAGAGAGAGAAGAGAAAGAATGAGAAAAAGAGACACATTGTGTGACTTAAAGCATCATAAAGAGATAGCCCACCTAAAAAGAATCATTCTGTCATCATTTACTCATCCTTATGATGTTTCTAAACCTGTATGAAAATTTAAAGAATCTTGGTTATTAAAGGGATAGTTCACTTAAAAATAATGTCATGTCATGTCATGTCGTTTCAAACCTGTAAGACTTTCGTTCATCTTCAGAATAAAAATTAAGATATTTTTGATGAAACCTGAGAGCTTTCTGACCCTGCAAAGACAGCAATGCAACTGATACGTTCTAGACCCAGAAAGGTAGTAGGAACATTGTTAAAAATATGCTGTGAACGCATTACAAATTATTAAGTTGGCTTTTTTTTTTCTTTGCACAAAAAAATATTCTCATAGCTTCATAACATTACGGGTGAACCACTGATGTCAAATAGACTATTTTAACTATGTCCTTACTACTTTTCTGGGTGTTGAACGTGTCAGTTGCATTGCTGTCTATGCAGAGTCAGAGAGCTCTCAGATTTCATCAAAAATATCTTAATTTGTGTTCTGAAGATGAACAAAGGTCTTACAGGTTTGGAATCACATGAGGGTGAGTAAATAATGACAGAATTTTTATTTAAGCCATTTCGGTACCCTTTGACTTCTATTATTTGGACACAAAACACAATGGAAGTCAATGAGAACCAAAACTCTTTGGTTACCAACATTCTTTAAAATATATTCTTTAGTGTTCCACAGAAAAAGAAAAAAATCATCCAGTCCTACAGATTTGGACTGGCAATAAAGTTAGTAAATGATGACAGAATTTTCATTTTTGGGTGGACTATCATTTTAAGGGCTGTTTACACCCTTATTTTTGTAGAAAAGAAAATGTAGTGACAAAGCATTAGAACTATTATCAATAGCAAAACTAAGCTGAGCAGTGTTTACTTTATGCAAATAAGAAGTGAAGTAATATGGATGCTATGAATAGGAGTGCAGTGATCTGTCAGCTGACACAGTTGGAAACTGCAGTCAAACAAAAACAGTAAGCAGGCTTGGTGCCCTTAGTAACTGCCAGAATGAAGGCATTACTTATGCTGCAAAATGCTTAAAAGAACTGTGAGATTTGACGCAGTAGATAAAGCATTCATCTGAAGTATGTTTACAGTGGTGGCCAAAATTATTAGAACACTTGTATTTTCACCAGCTAAAAATGGTTTTGATAATTTTGGCCACCACTGTACATAAATATTTATAAAGAAGGTGCTAATGGTACATAAAAAATTCTCTCTTACACTGTATAACATGCATGATCATTTCTGTTTGCAGTCTTTTAATCAAACTAACTGGCTGCCCTGCTGAGAAATGCTTTGTTATTCCTGCACTCTCATTTGGTTCTATCGAAGCCAATTCAATTGTACTGAAATCACTCCTCCCCTGACATCACCATAAATTTGTGTGAAGCATTCACTCGTGATAAAGCTGGGCTGCTCTGAGAGGCAGTTTAACTCTCCAACAGTGATGTGGGAGTAGGAAAGACAGAGAGAAAAACCACACATCAGGTTTGGTTTCTTGCTTTGATTCGAATCAATGTGTATTAGTCTGAGTGTGGAGGACACCTTCTGAAAGTCTTAGTTAAATTTAATCAGCCAGACTATAAAAGTGTGAGTTGCACACGACAATACCCATGGCTCATCATTAAAATTAGCCATATAAAACATCACACACAGCTAAAACCTCACTGAGCTTAAATAGTAGAAGATGCTCTAGAGAGAACATCTGGAGCAACATAATTTAAAACACAGCGTGATGGCTAAATATGACGTTTCCCACTAGAAAATCATTACTTTGTATAAGTAAGACTATAGTGATATTGTTTTCATTTTTTGTTTTAAATATGGATATTTTTCTTACACAAACGCATTGATTGACATCAGAAGGCCTTCATTCAAGCCATGTGGAGTACTTTTTATGATGGATGAAAGAATAAAGTCATATACAACTACAGTTGAGGTCAAAAGTTTATATCCCTCTTTTAGAATCTGCAAAATGTTAATTAATTTACCAAAATAAAAGGGATTGTACAAAATGCATGCTATTGTTTATTTTGTACTGACCTGAATATGATATTTCACATAAAAGATGTTTACATATAGTCCACAAGAGAAAATAATCGTTGAATTTATAAAAATTACTTTTTAATACTATGTTGTTACCTTTTTTTGTTTAGTGGTAGTTGTTCATGAGTCCATGGTTTGTCCTGAACAGTTGAACTGCCTGCTGTTCTTCAGAAAAATCCTTAATCCTTAAACAAATTATTTGGTTTTCCAGCATTTTTGTGTATTTGAACCCCTTGTTAAACAATGGCTGTATGATTTTGATATCCATCTTTTCACACTGAGGACAACTGAGGGACTCATATACAACTATTACAGAAGGCTCAAATACTCACTGATGCTTCAGAAGGAAAAACCATGCATTAAAAGCCAGGGGGTGAAAACTTCTGAGTTTAAATATCAGGGTATATTTAATTTATTTTGTCTTGTTTTGAAACATGTAATAATCTTATGTAGCCTCTGAAGGGCAGTTCTAAATGAAAAAAAAATGACATTTAGGAAAAATAAAAAAAATGTACACATCCATTCTGTTCAAAAGTTTTCACCTTTATGCGTCATTAAATGAATCGTTTTTCCTTCTGAAGCATCAGTGAGCGTTTTAACCTTCTGTAATAGTTGAGTCCCTCAGCTGTCCTCAATGTAAAAAGATGGATCTCAAAATCATACAGTCATTATTGGAAAAGGTTAAAATATACAAAAATGCTGAAAACCCAAAGAATTTGTGGGTGCTGAAGGATTTTTCTGAAGAACAACATGCAGTTCAACTGTTCAGGACAAACAAGAGACTCATGAACAACTATCACTAAACCAAAAACAAACAAAAAAAAACAGCTGTGGATCATTCAGATAACAACACAGTATTAAGAATCAAGTGTATGTAAACTTTTAGACGGGGTCATTTTATAAATTAATAACTTTTTTTTCCTTTTGTGGACTATTTGTAAACATCTTTTATGTGAAATATCTTATTCAGGTCAGTACTAAATAAACAATAACATGCGTTTTGTATAATCCCTCTTCTTTTGGTAAAATAATTAACATTTCGCAGATTCTGAAAGGGGGGTGTAAACTTTTGACCTTAACTGTAGGATGGCTTGAGGTTGACTAAATCATGGGTAACTTTCATTTTTGGGTCAACTAAGACTTTTGTCTTTGAAATCTCTGGGGTATTGCACATAACAACACATGGAGGTGTATTACAGAACAAATGTGGGTCACACGTGACTTGAACAACAGCAAGCTAACAGTAATTAACTAGTTTATAGAGCCACAGTGTCAAGAGCAGTTGAGTGTGTGTGTGTGGGAGAATCACTGCCTATAACAAACTCTCATCTGTCCTCAAGTGTGCCTGCTGGGAAAATTACGTCTCATCCAGTTCAATCAGAAAAGGGTCTATTAGCACCTGAAACGTGATCGTCAGTGGATTTGTGTGTGTGTTTACCCTCGGCCATCCTCAAGGCTTCCTGTCAGCTGAGCGAAGTTCATTTGGTCTAGTCTAAGACTGCGGGGCGAGGAAGGGGGCGACGTCTCACACTTGATGGTGGCCTTGTCCTCTCGAGCCTCTACAGGAGACTGAGACAAAAGCACACAAACAAAATCATCGCACAAATGACATTTCCCACATATCCCTGAACACAAACTCATTAATACACACCTACAAATAAACACATAGACAAGTTCATATTTTTCATCCTCTCTAATGCAAACACACATAATTAGCACAAGTAAGCCGGTTTTCGCTGAAGTCGTTAAGAGATGAAAACACACTTACAGCCACTCGTCTGCGATGTTTCCTTAAATCACTAGGCTGAAGTGTTAGCAGGAAGAAACAAAGGAAGATGCAAGGTGACAGAGTGATGTCAGTGTTAGACAAAAGGCAGTTTAACAGGGTTAATACAAAGTAAAAGCATATTGCAGTGTGAAGCAAGGATCACCAGGGTCATGATGCCCAATTCGTGGGCCGCTGAACCGGATGTCAGTTTGGGCGTGGATCGGCCACTAACAGGAGGCGATGAACTGGCCAGAGAGAGGGCGGTGACGGAGGTGGGGATGGAGGAGCGTGGCCGTAGGGTCACGTTGAGGCCATCCATGCTGCCGCTGTTCACTCGACTCTCAATCTCATCCGCCCGGAGCTCCGCTGATTCTCGCTCTACCTGGATCATTCTGGAACAGAAGGAGAGAGAGATTCAGCAAATGGAGAGCAAGAATTCAAAAGTCCTACATTAAATATACACAAACATCCCAGACAGCACGTACTCTCAGAAGAATACACTTCAGATCAAGGCCAAACTCAAATCTTAAGTGTGTCTGAAGAGCAGCAGGCACATCTGCCAGCCTTTTCCAACATTTTTTTTTTCATCCAAGAGACTACCAGTAAATTTTTTTTTTTTTAAAGGCGGCTCTTCTGCTCACCAAGCCTGCATTTATTTGATACAAAGTACAGCTAAAAGAGCTCAATTTTGAAATGTTTTTACTACTGTTACTGTTTTCTGTTTGAATATATTTTAAAATGTCATTTATTCCTGTGATCAAAGCTGAATTTTTTAGCATCGCATCATTACTCCAGTCACATGATCCTTCAGAAATCATTCTGATATTTTGAATTGCTGCTCAAAAAACATTAATTATTATTATTACTATGTTGAAAAATTCTTAAGAACAGTATTTATCTTTTTGTAACATTATAAATGACTTTATCATTACTTTTGATCAAATTAAATAATTAGTTTATGTAATTATCTAAAAAAATATATCTCAAGTTCATTTGGATCATTATGTTCATCAAAGAATCGTGAAAAATACTGAATTAAATATTGATAATTATAATAAAAACGTTTCTTGAGCAGCAAATCAGCATATTAGAATGATTTCTGAAGGATCACGTGACACTGAAAACTGAAGAGTAATGACTCTGGAAATGTAGCTTTGATCACAGGAATAAATTACATTTTAAAATATATTTAAATAGTAAGCAGTTTAAATAGTAAAACTTTTTCACAATATTACTCATTTTGCTGCATTTTGAAACAAATAAATGCAGGTTTGGTGAGCAGAAGAGACTTTAAAAACGTTTACATCTTACTGTTCAATATATATTTAAAAGCATTTAAGACAGTATTTAAAAAAATCCATATTAAATAAACATTATAATTAATGTTATATTTATTTATTGTTGATTTTTTAATAATATAGTCTTAAATTATTGTATAATAACGTAACATAATATTTTAGTTTTTTGTAATCATTTATATGAGAAAAGAGCAAGATACTGGCACTGGTTACCATTTAATTTTATTTACAATTTTAAATCATGTTGTTTCCTACAGTTGATGTGTTAATAAAAAAATACTAATATGATTGATTGAGTCCTTAAAAAAATATAAAGTCAACATGCATAATAGTTATAATATAATAATAATAATAATAATTTACAAATTTTACAAAAACACTAAATATTAATTGTTGGCTACCTATTCACCCAATAAGATGATATAATTAGTGCATAATGTGTAAACATGAATGGCTATGTATATATGTCACGTTGGAGTAAGGGGAGGTCTGGGTCCAAAAGCAGGTAAGTAATTTTAATGATGTTAACAAAATAAACAAACAAACAAAAAGCCAACACGGCAGAACATAACATAAACTCAAATACTAGATACACAAAAACCAAGGCCAGGAATACAGGAACGCAGAGCAGACAGACAGTTGACAGAAGACAATGCAGCAATGAAGCAGGAATGAAAGGTGAGAGTTTTTAAAGACCAGATAATAGTGAACAGATGTGAGTGAATCAGTGCTAATGACAAAGACAGGTGAATGCAATCAGGAAGTGCAGTGTAGGAACAGCGACCTCAGGAGGCTGAGGGGAGACCCACAGCCCCGATCATGACAATATATATATATTTTATACAACAGTTCTTTCTGGTCCTCGAATTTGATAGGCTGAGAGGAGTGCGATATTCTAGTGATATCATTACTCCAAACGTTTCACCCTTTGTATCACTTCGTTACTCGACAATAATTTTAGAAATACAAACAAAAATTGTGAAATTTCTGTCACAGAATGTAGTTTTAAGAGTTTTTTAAGCATAAATGTACTTGTTTAGACTTCAAATAAGTGATTTTTTAAATAAAGATCTATTTGCAAATTTGCTTCGATGTTTTCGGAGATGTGAGCTCCAGGGTGTCAGCGGCCATTTAGTGCTCATGAACCCACCGAACCTCATGCCTATGACTGAATCAAAGTCATGCTACTTGTGTGATATTGCCCATATATACATTATAATACATACATTATAATTGTGCCTAGAATTTACTGAAGCCATAAAATGCATTACTAACAGCTTCATAGTGCATTATGCATTCAGCCTTCAAAGATAATGTCACCGGGACTCGTCTTACTGTTGATATACGTTAATATTCATGCAATGGAAGTATAGTCTATTGAACCCTCATGAGTTTAAGCCACAGCTCAAGTCGTGAGTCATCGCTATCTGCACACTGCTGCACATTGCAGGTGATAGCTCTGCTATTGTCTGGCATTTATATTCATCCACAACTCAGAATCAATCTGTGTGATGGGCATATTCAACTTACAGACTCACAAATATTGTCATATATGACAGATGGTCTACCTCCAGCACTTTGAGCTTCTGTAAGGAATCCAGACAGCTCGATATCAGGACAAGCTTCAGAGCACTGTTTGGATTTAGACTGAAGTTTTTGGCCTGCCTGACAGTTTCTGTTACCGTTCTGGTTATATCTGCGGGCCGCCAGAGCACAGAGACACACAGGTGCTCTTTAAGTCTGCCTGCAGGGTCTAAGCCAATCTGAAATCGAAAAAAGGTCATTGAGTTTGAGAAGAAAGTTGGCTCTGGCTGTAACCCGTCTGAAAACTGTGTTCGACAAAGCATGTGTTTCAAGCACAAGCTGGATCAAATGAATGTGACATTTTGAGCATCTAAGCTGATATACTTAAGGCAGATGATTAGATTTCACACAAGTCGCTAGATATGTTAGATTTGAGCCATAAAATCTAATTAAACAGCCTACTTTAGCTACTGTTCCTTTAAGACTTATGCAAATGACTTCTGTCGATTGGCTAATGTCTTCACAAGTTAAATGAGTAACGACACCCCCATCATAACGATGAATACTGAATAGGTGTTGATAAATAAACATGGGCGGTCACATGTTAATGTGTTGATAGTTCTGACATCTTAACTATGATGCACTCTGACTGACCGCTTAGTCATAACTTGTAAGCTTCAACAGTTTTAAACAGCTTTCGAAACAAAAACAAAAAAGTAGTGAGTGGTGCTACTTCAAGCAAAACTTGCTGCCACAATACTGGTTGTCAGCAGTGGTGGACGAAGTACACAAATCAAGTACTTGAGTAAAAGTACAGATACGTATAATAAAATATTACTCCAGTAATAAAAAAAAGTACTCCTTTTTCAATTTAACTTGAGTAAAAGTACAAAAGTACTCGATTTTTTATGTAGGTAAGTAAAAAGTACTGATAGATAACGGTAGGTTTATTTGAACAATGAGAGACAACAAATAAATCCAGAAAAAAACATTTCAAAAAAGTTATAAATTGATTTGCATTTTAATAAGGGAAATAAGTACGCAAAACATGACTTAGCAAAACCCTTTTTGGCATTCACAGGGGTCAGACGTTTCTTGAAGTTGGCCACCAGGTTTGCACACATCTCAGGAGGGATTTTGTCCCACTCCTATTTGCAGATCCTCTCCAAGTCATTAAGGTTTCAAGACTGACATTTGGCAACTTAGACCTTCAGCTCCCTCCATAGATTTTCTATGGGATTAAGGTCTGGAGACTGGCTAGGCCACTACAGGACCTTAATGTTCTTCTTCTTGAGCCACTTCTTTGTTGCCTTGTCCGTGTGTTTTGGGTCATACCATCTATGACCCATTTTCTATGCCCTGGGCCTGAAGGTACATGGCCCCATCCACTGTCCCTTTGATGTGGTGTAGCTGTCCTGTCCCTTTAGCAGAAAAACATCCCCAAAGCATAATGTTTCTACCTCCATGTTTGACGGTGGAGATGGTGTTCTTGGGGTCAAAGGCAGCATTCCTCTTCCTCCAAACACGGCAAGTTGAGTTGATGCCAAAGAGCTCGATTTTGGTCTCATCTGACCACAACACTTTCACCCAGTTCTCCTCTGAATCACTCAGATGTTCATTGGCAAACTTCAGACGGGCCTGTACATGTGCTTTCTCGAGCAGGCGGACCTTGCAGAGCTACAGTATTTTAGTCCTTCACGGCATAGTGTGTTACCAATTGTTTTCTTTGTGATTATGGTCCCAGCTGCCTTGAAATCATTGACAAGATCCTCCAGTGTAGTTCTGGGCTGATTCCTCACCGTTCTCATGATCATTGAAACTCCACGAGGCTCTCTTGTAGCCCATTCCAGCCTTGTGTAGGTCTACAATCTTGTCCCTGACATCCTTGGACAGCTCTTTGGTCTTGGCCATGGTGGAGAGTTTGAAATCTGATTGATTGGTTGCTTCTGTGGACAGAAGTCTTTTATACAGGTAACAAACTGAGATTAGGAGCACTCCCTTTAAGAGAGTGCTCCTAATCTCAGTTTGTTGCCTGTATAAAAGACACCTGGGAGCCAGATATCTTGCTGATTGATAGGGGATCAAATACTTATTTAACTCATTAAAATGCAAATCAATTTGTAACTTTTTTGAAATGCGTTTTTCTGGATTTTTTGTTGTTGCTGTTATTCTGTCTCTCACTGTTCAAATAAACCTACCATTAAAATTATAGACTGATCATTTCTTTGTCAGTGGGCCAACATTCAAAATCAGCAGGGGATCAAATTATTATTTTTTTCTCAC
Source organism: Garra rufa (assembly GCF_049309525.1). Lineage (NCBI taxonomy): Eukaryota > Metazoa > Chordata > Actinopteri > Cypriniformes > Cyprinidae > Garra > Garra rufa. The sequence continues at coordinate 19,378,890 of NC_133380.1, forward strand.
TGTAGGCTACTTAATTAAATTTTATATTAGCATATTTTTTTCAAATCCTACTGCTCAAAATACTTGGGATTTTCCCAAAATAACCACTATATGAAGTCAGGATATATTTTTGTTGTTGATATGGACTTCGTTAACGAGAGTGATGTAGTAATGTTCACTGTGAAGCTTACACTGTGATGTACCTGAGAGAAAACTGATTTGACCATTTAAATTTCACCAGTAAGAAAACAGCTTGTTTTGCAGAACATTACAGTTATATATGACACGAGAATAAGGCCCGAAGTTAGGAAGAACATTTTAAGGAAAATATAATTATATTTTCATAATGATGTTTTCTTCTCAAACCTTGTCTGTGGTGTAAAAACACCCCTGGCCAAATTCCCCCAGAGAACATCACTTCCCACTTTGATAATTACTGTAGTTACCATGTTCTGAACATCACATCCTTTCTTCTTTCCTCAGATGTAATCTATCTAGGTGGTTTATCTAAAAATTACCTCAACTTAGAACCAGCAAACTTGTTAGCTAGACAGTTAGCATCAGCTAACAGTATTGACTTATTTTCAGTATGGTTATGAATTAACATTCATAGAGACACTGCTGATGTGTCTGAATTTAAGCATGTCAGTGGGCTTAACTACTTCTGTGCAGCTACTAAAACAAAACAAAATTATTTCGATATTATGTCACTTTTAATAGTTTATATCCTAACCTGATTTCTTCATTGATGGCATCCAGCTGTTCCTGCAGCATGAGGGCAAGCGTCTGGGCGTCCGAGTGCCCGCTGGGGGACAGCATATCGGCTGAGCTGAATATGGTCTCGCGGTCTTCATCGTCCAGGTCAGACAGCTCAGTGTCGCTTCCCATCAGGTGAGTACGGCTGGCCCGCAAGCTGGAAGGCTGAGAGCGATCCCAATCCTGCTCCACCATTGCCAGGATCTGTGAATAAAGACATGGATTAGAGAATAAACTATAACAAATCAGGCTTTCAGATATTAGTGTTTCAGTTAAATCCGATTTGCTATAAACATTTTATTGTGGATTAGAGAATCTGGAACTTACAATGAACATATCCAACGAGGCAAAAGAACAGAAGAGAGAGAAATTAGTTTAGAAGGACAAGGTTTGTCAGTGACTTTAGTACATATTTCATGCTAAAACAGTTTTGGTTTAAAATGGTAACCGATGGAGATGGTAGCTGTGACATTGACACCTTTGTGGGTTCATCCCTGAGAGCCACCAGTCGACCTTTTTGAGCCCGTCGTATCACCCCGGTGGAGGAGTAGTGGTCACCCTGACCTTCCACCACTGAGAAGCGCAGGTCCGTGGCACTGCCAAGATGAGACCTGAGCCGGAGCCAACAGAAAGACAGAGATAAAGAGGCTCAGACACGTTATTTAGGACATACAGCAATATCACTTTTAAAGGGATAGTTCACCCAAAAATGAAAATTACTCAATGATTTACTCATTCTCAAGCCATCCTAGGTGTATATGACTTTCTTCTTTCAGATGAACAGAATCGGAGTCATATTAAAAAATTTAAAAAGTTTTGTAATGGCAGTAAATGGGTGTTGAGATTTTGAAGTCCATTAAAGTGCATCCATCCATTATAAAAAGCACTCCACACAGCTCCAGAGGGTTAACAGAAGCCTTCTAAAGTGAATTGATGCATTTAAGTAAGAAAAATATCCATATTTAAAACTTTTTAAATCATGATCTCTAGTTAGTCTTGCGAGAACCAGGTTTTGTTTGAAGCAAAGGAAAACAAGTCTGTTTCAATCTGCTTTTGGCTTATATCGAAATCCTCCAAAATTTTTCTTTACGAATCCTCGATTACGATTAAATATGGATGCTTTTAGGGCTGTCCTCGATTAAAGATTTATCTGGTCAACTAGTAATCGTTCATTTTAAGCATTAATCGACTTCGCCATTTTCTGTGGAATTTTTATTATTAATCTTTTTTTCTGCGACTAATACAATTTTAGTCAACCAAGCCTCTTCTCGTTGACTAACGGTTAGTCGACTATTAGAGGGCAGCCCTAGATATTTTTCCTACACAAAGGCATCATTTCACTTCAGAAGGCCTTTATTATCCCCCTGGAGCCGTGTGGAGCTCTGCACTTTATTTTGCCCTAAAAACCTCAACAACAATTCACTGGCATTATAACGCTTGAAAGAGCCAGGACTTGAAGACTAGGATGGCTTGAAGGTAAGAAAATCATGGGGTTAATTAGATTTTTGGGTAAACTTTCCCTTTAATGAGCGAATAAAAACAGGGCTCATATTTTAGTATATTAACATATCATTGTTTTAAATCTGAATGTCACCTAGGATGTGTTCCGTCTCCAAATGCTCCGCTCCTGCGCTTCAAATGATCGAGTTCAGCCCGTAACTTCTCAATCTCACCGATAAGCCTCTCCTAAACAACCAGAAAACATAATTCTTTTAGAATTATTATTTAAAAAATCACTTTTATTTATGTATTATTCAAATAGATAAAAAAAAAATATTAATACTTTATTACACAAAGATGCATTAAATTGTTTAAAGTTACAGTAAAGACATCTATAATGTGACAAAATATCTATTTTCAAAAAATGCTGTTCTTTGGAACTTTATATTCATCAAAAAATCCTGAAAAATATTTAAACAAAAATATTTATATCCATGTGACACTGAAGACTTGTTATCACAGAAACTACAAAAGTGAAATAACCAAAGCCAAAAACTGTTAATATAATGATGTTAATTAAGAAGTCCATGGACACGTTATGCTCCTCAGTTACAGTATCTCTTGAAATTTGGTTTCACCTCTGGTTGTTGCTCTTGCTCTGCAGATCTCTGTGATATTAATGAGCAGTGGTACTGTACCTTGTTATGATGGAACTCTTCCAGTTGTTTTTGGGAATTCTCCAGGTCATGGATGAGTGCATTCTTGATGGAAGAACAGGAAAAACAGGACAAACGAAAAAAAGTTGAGAATAAGCTTAAAGCTGTAGGTTTTGCCAAAGGCAACCTGTACATTCTCTCTCTCTATGTGTGGTGCTTCAGCCTGTCCCTTCACATCTGGCCACTCATTCCATCACAGTCTGTTCTGTCCTTTCAGCTCACAGCTCAAAAGAGAAAATAACTGGGTTCTGTTCATTCAAGCTGAATAGGGAACCTTTATATCTATATTTTTCACAAGCTATTTCCAGAATATGGCTGTGTACTCTCTAGTAGGGGTGGGTGAGATGCTGGTAGACATGATTAACTGGTAGAAATTTGTCAACTATTGTCCATCGACTACATCTTTACTGTGGTTACACGCTTATGTGACGTCGCTGTGCCACGTGGTTACAAAAAATGTTCATGCTTTTTTAACCATTGTGGTTTATAAACAAGTGATTTAAGCTTAAATCACATAAAAAAAACTCAATTCGCTATATGCACAAGCTGTCTGAGTGCTGTTAGAGAGGCGCGCACACATGAAGACAGTGCTCATAGAGCGCGGGAGTATTAAACATTTTATTTATTAAACATGTTATTTTTGTCACTTAATAACCCTTAAACAGTGAAAAATACACCTGTATGTGTGTCGTTGTATATTATTCTTAAGTATCATCATAAATACAGTAATTTAGGTCTTAAGTGAAAGCAAACAGCTGAGAAAGAAACATGTGTAACAGTATAATGGGGTCAGGGTAGCTCTTAAAGTTATAGCAGTCTAATTTTCCTGCTGTCTGTCATTCATTTTAATCACACAAAAGAAGAGAGAAAATTTCTCATGACCAAATCACTTTCATGACTTTGAAGAATATGCAGTGGTTTTATATATTTGTTTACTTTATACAATGCAGCATTTTTATTTGATCTAATGTAGTTTTTGGTCCTATTGCTTATAATTAGTTTCTTATTTTGATTTAATCGCTGACTGTTTACAGTCAGTTTGTTTTCAGGGAGCTTTTTAAGACTAGTATTAGTTTACTGTGATATTGGCACTTAATATTTCTATGGTATCAAAAATTTTGATCTCATAAAGACCTTATTTAAAGCAAAAATAACTATATTGTGATATATATCGTTACTGTGAAACAAAATTAATCATATCATGAAGATTTTGGTCAAATCGCCCACCCCTAAATCTAGGATGAAGGCAGACTATAAATATGGACATAAATACAAATATATATTTTTAAATGTTCAATTTAATGCATAATGTTTATAATAATTTAAATAATTTCCTATGATTCATTTGCATTAAGCAAATAAATTAAAATTTATATTTGTAAATAAAAAAATGAAAGAAATTAAATCCATTAAAACATTATAATTTTTTTAAAAATTATTTTAAATAAAATAAAATTTTCTTTATTTTAATTTTTCAATAATACTATTTGCCACATATCTTATGTTATTTACATTTTTCCTTTTTTTTTTACCATGCATGAAAATCTGAAATCCAGTCAGTTTCCCAGTCAGTAATGAGACCCATGTGTTGGAGAATCAGTTTGTCAGTTTGTGTTTGCTTGGTCAAATGGTCAAATGTGCACAGTGCAGGCATGTCTAGTAAAATCCATACCTTGTCCTCCAGCGCAGCCATGCGCTCCTTCAGGTGAAGCTGAAGCCGTTCATTGGACTCAGTGAGAAGACGGTCCACAGTGTCAGACAGACGTTTGTTATGCTCCTCGTTCATCTTCTCCCTCTGCCGAGCCTGAGATTGAGTGAGAGCAAATAGAGAAGACAAAAGGGGAAAAAAAGGGAAATATGAAACAGTAGCAAGATAAGCTTAATCCTAGATATGGCTTGATTTATGGGATGCCTATTGAATTTGTTTTTCTGGTAGAACCAATAGAGGGCAGTATTACACCCTGAAGTACCATGATCATATTTCAGGAGTTTTATGTCTGATTTTTAACTCTGGTTCATGATATTAAAACACATAGCTGCCTCTAAGAGTTCACATTTTGCTTCAGTTTTTTTGACTAATTTCGCACATATTTCTATGGGTGTTTGGTGTGCATTATGTAATAATCCCTCTAGAAAATGAATAATGACAGTCCTTGTTGTTGAATGCAAGGGTGATGACTTTTAAACACAGTTGCGGTGGGATATGGGCACTCAGTTGCCTGGCAACAAAATCTTAATTTTCTTTTGGTGGCAACGCTCTTTAAAACGTAGCCAACAGCGAGCACTGTGATTGTCAGGAAAGAACCGGAGCTGAAGCCCAGTCTGAGGTGTAAGTATCAAGGTTTAATTAAGGCTGAAGGAGGATAAGGACTCTCTTTGACTGCTTTAAGTCATTAAAACCATCAGCTCGCACGCAGGAGGAAATTAACCATGCATGAATTATTCAAAATCCAAATATAGCAGCCAATTACAGCTCAGCTCTCACTGGGGGTGGGGAAATTCATCTGCAAGATGAGCTAAAAAATGTCCCATATTCTCATAGCAGCAGCATGAGCGTGTGAGTGTGTTTGTACAGGAGTGCTAGCTTATCGATCTTCGTGTGCCTCTGTGGTGTGTGGAAAAAAACAAACAAGAAAACACAAAGCAGCACAGGCTAATCAGAGCGGTCAGCCCTCAGAGTCCCCATAGTGGGGTCAAATACACCGCCTGCAGGCATGGACAAAATCATGCAACAGGTCACACGTCTTCCTTAACACACACACACACACACACACACACAAACACACACATTTAGTATCAAATTAGGACCATGTACTTATATTGTTTTAATATAAATCTATTTAAAATAACTACAGACTAACCTTGAAACGTTTTTTACGGTTTAAAAATACAACTGTCAACAAACCACGGTTATACATGTCCACTGACTTCAATACTCTTGTTAAAATACATGGTAACACTTTACAATAGGTAACACTTATATACGACTTTTCCCTCAGTAAATTCCTAATTTGCAGCTTATTAATAGTTAGTAAGGCAATTGTTAAGTTTAGGTATTAGGGATGTAGAATAAGGCATTAAAATATGCTTAATTAGTACTAATAAAAGGCTAATATTCTAGTAATATGCAACTAGTTAAGAGACCTTAAAATAGTGTTACCAAATACATTTTATTATATATAAGTATTACATTATATTGCACATTTAATTTAAAAAATATATTTAAAATTCATTATGGTAACCCATTAGTTAATGCATTTACTAATATTAACACTCTAGTGTTTTTAATCTATGTTAACATTAGTTATTAAAAATACTGATCCATTAAATAATCTGGTAACACTTTACAATAAGGTGTCATTTGTTAACATTACTTAGTGTATTAACTAACATGATTGAACAATGAACAAAACATTACACTATTTATTAATCTTTGTTAATGTTAGTTAATAAAAATACAGTCGTTCATGTTTGTTCATGTTAGTTCAATAATGCATTGACTAATGTTAACAAACACAACTAGTGATTTTAAGGGGAGATACTGCAGGCAAAAATGCAGTTTTTTCATGCAGCTGTCAAGTTTGAAATTTTGGGCTTTTTGGTTTTTCATGAAGTGTTTTTTAGGACTAGTGAAAAGAAAACATCCAAAACACACTGTTAAGTCTCCTACACTGAGCCATAAATCTCCACTTCAGTAGCACTTAAACACACCAAACTTTACATTTTTATTCCTGTCAATATCTTGAAGGTTTTTACAAAGGGATTTGTTCATATAAAATTTGCTTGATTTTATACATTTTATTCCCCCCAAAAAATTGTGAAAAATATATAGTTTTCTGAATTATGGAGTGACATAATGAGATACCCAAAAAACAATTGACTCTAATATGACAAAAAAATTAAGCAAGAATTTTGAAACTGACTTCATCCAGTGTTTTCAGATTTTTGCACTAGAAATGTATGCAGATTAGCACATATTTCCTTAAATTTGCATATTTAAACCTAACATTTTGTAACACTTGTAATACAAAAAATGTTTGCAATTATCAGTGTAATCAATTAACTGGGTAAGTGAGGTGATAACTATTAGTACATTTTTTACACTATCCACCCGCAGTGACTCGAATAATGCATTAGTAAATGCTGAAATGAACATTAACTAAGATTAATGAATGCTGTAAAAGTATTGTTGCCTTAGTTCATTTTAACTAATGTAGTTAACTAATGTTAACTAATGAACCTTATTGTAAAGTGTAACTTATAACATGAACAGATACAACGTTTTTTTTATATTAATGATGTATTAATAAATGTTACAATTAATATACAGTAAAATATGATGAATAAATGTATGCTCAATCTCTACCTTGTCAATTAGGGTTATGTTAACTAATGTTAGTTCGAGTTAAGTGTTACCTTGTAGTGTGTGTGTAATACAAACTTCTTGGGACAATATTGCTTCTTTAGTTTTAAGACTAAACCAAATCATTTGCACTTTTACAATTTAATTTTGATATTTTGCTTATTTAGTACATTTGTTAAGTCCTTTCCCTAACATGAGCCATCTAACATAAGTGATTTCAAGATTTGTTTAAACATTGTGGCCACATATGAACATCCTCACAAAAAAAACACTGGTGACTCTTTATAGTGTTCATTCTTATGTGCACTTAAACAAATCAAAATCACACGCACGCAGCGTAATGAACCAAATCCACTCACACTCCCTCATTTACTCCCCAATCTCATCTTTCCTCTATAACCCTAACCCAGTCCTCACCCTGCCCAGCTCTTGGTTCTTCTCCTCCAGCTGGGCCTCCAGTTGGCGTAAACGCTCTTCGATGTTGCCATGTCGCTCCTCCGCCTGGAGGAAACACTGACATTAGTATAAAGAACAACAGCAGGGCTAAAACCTTTACAGATTAGACACTTCACCTTGAAATTAAACTGTAAATTGCTTGTATTGTACAGTACTGGTTGGAGAAACATGCTTCAAATATGTTGTTATAAAGCATATCCAAAATAGAAATAAGGCTGTTTATAGCCCAGTGATGGCATAGAAATGGGAGCTCAGATAGGAAAAGTCTCTATTTGGTTTAAGGCCAGCCATGGATCTGTATCATCAGGAGCACGAGGTGTATGACAGAATGCTACTGACTAAGAATGACAAAAGTTGCCATTTTTAATTAGCTGCATTAGCGAGACTATAAACAAAACCCCACTGCCTCTCTGCCACTCTGACAAGACATTTGGCTGCCTTAGAAAAACACTGTCAGGCACAATTTCAGCTGATGTTCAGATGAAACGTGACTGCTACAGTGAAGATGATCTAAACTGGCAAGAGAAGGAGATGGTAGCCTGTGGAAGAGAATCTGCTCTACCTGTGGATTTTTGATGGCTGAAGCGCTTTGTTATATACAGTACAGCTGTGTTTTTTTCTTTTTTGACACTTACAACAAGAGAAGGAACACAACAACTGATGGGAAAAGAGGTTGGAACAGGATGAAGAAATAATGCCAGACACAAACTTGCATGAGCACAAAGGCTCAATGTGTTGGAAAACAGGTTCATTGACATTGGGCCTCAAGTTTGACCAATACATACGGCATATACATATTTTATTTAGTGAGACTAAACTGGTTATTGAAAACAAAAACAAAAATTTTAATTCTTAAAGGGATAGTTCACCCAAGAATGAAAATTCTGTCATTAATTACTCACCCTCATGTCATTCCAAACCTGTAAGACCTTTATTCATCTTTAGAACACAAATTATAATATTTTTGATGAAATTCGAGAGCTTTCTGACCTTGCATAGACAGAATTGCAACTGACACATCCAAGGCCCAGAATGCACATGTGCCGTGGTAATCTTATGAACGTGTGTCAAAGAATGACACAGAGTAGAAGAAATTGTTGAATAAAGATGTTTTTTTGTTTTCTTCACACACAAATAATATTCTCATAGCTTCATAAAATTACGGTTGAACCATCGATGTCACATGGTCTGTTTTAACAATGTCCTTACTACCTTTCTGGACCTTGAACCTGGTAGATGCGTTGCTGTCTGGAGGGTCAGAAAGCTCTCAGATTTCATCAAAAATACTTTAATTTGTGTTCCGAAGACGAACAAAGGACTTATAGGTTTGGAACTAGGGATGCACCGATCCGTATCGGCCGATCACTTGCGCGTTTTGTCAGTAAAGCCGGTTCTGTAATCAGCGGTAAATGCCATCAGGTGCGTGATTTCACGTTGAGCCGTATATACTACACACAGCCGTTGTTCACTGACGAGCTGCGCACATTCACACTGATAATGAACATTGATTTGCGCAGCTCGTCGGTAAACAACGGCTGTGTGTAGTATATACGGCTCAACGTGAAATCACGCACCTGATGGCATTTACCGCTGATTACAGAACCGGCTTTACTGACAAAACGCGCAAGCATGATCGGCCGATTCGGATCGGTGCATCCCTATTTGGAACGACATGAGGGTGAGTAATTAATGACAGAATTTTCATTTTTGGGTGAACTATCCCTTTAACATGATATAAACAAAAGCCCAAGTGCTATTTACCTGTTGAGCCAACATCAGTCTTAATTAAAATGAAAACTAACTAAAAAAGCTTTAACTGAAAAAAATAATTAAAACTAATTTACAACATTACAAACATTAATAAAATACAAAAATTAAAGACAAACATAACAAAACTACAAAAACTAAAATGGGACCATATTTAATGTAATAATGGGTGTATTTACTTTTACCACACATTTGTTAGCATCTGCTTTATATGTTAATTGTTTAGCTTTGGGCAATTTTTGTCACTCACTTCCATGATCCATTTCAAATGTACAGTCAAACCAAACATTATTCAGACACCAGATATAATTTTTTACTAGTGGGACACTATTTTTCATTTATGTAAGTAAGGATAGCAAAATAAGGTAAAGTGTGACATATTATACCCAAAAGTTCTTCTTACAGTGGACTACCAGTAAAATGTATACAAATTTGGGACCAAAAATTATTCAGACACTTTGACCTGACCATGTTTTACTCAAGTGTTTTTTCTTTGATTGCCAATGCGACCTTTTTACACCACAGACTGAACAAAATTAAGAATAGCTTGGAAATTGGTCGACAAAGTATTGAGAGTTGTTTAAATAGTTGCTTGAATTTTTGGTTGACTGTAATCCATTACATACTACATTTCATTGCCATTTTCTAAACTAGCGAATAAACCGTGGTAATGTGAAAAAGGGTCTGAATAAATTGTGACCCTGGACCACAATGTATTTTTGGCTATTGCTAAAAATATACGCGTGCTACTTATGACTGGTTTTGTGGTCCAGGGTCACAATTTTGGTTTGACTGTACCTACGACCCAAATTTAGGTCTTAACCCATCATATAACTTTTAGATGTTTCTCTAAATCATGTCTCAGTGGGCTAAAATGTCTTTTAAACAGCTTACATTGTTTATCTCTTATCTAATCCTGCTGTGTAATCTTTTCATGTCAGTTTCCGCCTTTCTTTACCTTATCATTTTTTTTTCATCACTATCTCAGAGGGTGTTTTCCAGACAGAAAATAATCTAATGAACTGACTCTCTCGATTTTTCTGCTGCTGTTGTCTGGAGGAGCGATTGAATACTCGCCTTGGTAAGCGCGGCCACTCTTTGGGCCAGTTCTGCTTCCACCTCGGGCAGAGTCTCCGCCTTCCTCATGGTCTGCTGTAGCCGCTGTTCTGCCAACTCCAGCAGTTCCTGAAGGTGTCGTACCTTCTCCTCGCTCTAAAAAAAAGACACGCATACACAAACCAAACAAAAATAAGACAAACAGAGGGTGTACATTCACGTAGACAGCATAAACACCCCGATTTTAGAAGAACAGACAGATATTGAGATATTATACACTCAATATATGTATTCACACACAACGTTAAGACATTAAGACCCACAACAAGGTACTCAAAACATACACACATGAACAAAAACATACCACACATATGAAAAGGAAGCACACATACAATAAGAAATAAATAAGTGCACATAAAAACAAACCACCAGTGTACGAACACACACAAAATACATACAGATAATACATTTTGGATTATATGCTACTGTTCAAAATTCTGGGGTTGGTAAGAAATGTATGTTTTTAGATCACCAAGTGCTCGCTTATGTTGCAAATATGTAACTAAAATGGAGTAAATATTGTAAAATATTTGTACAATTTAAAATAACTGTTTTCTATTTCAATATACTTTAAAATGTAATTTACTCCTGTGATGCAAAGCTAAATCTTCAGCAGCCATTACTCCAGTCTTCAGCATGACATAATCCTTAAGAAATCATTCTAACAATATTTCTTATAATTTTTTAATGCTTAAATTTTTTAATGTGCTGCTTAGTCTTGTTGAAACTATGATCTCTGTTTATTAAAAGTATTAATTTCCTAATAATCTCACTGACCCCAAACTTTTTAACAGTAGTGTACATCTCTCACTGTAATATCAATATGATGTAATGCAGTTTTCATTCTCATTTGCTTAAACAGGGCCGCTGCAAATATTCACATGACCTGGGACAACATTTTACTAGGTCTGCCCAATTCCCCCTGGGCCCAATAAGTGAGCTAGGACCCAAAGCACTGTTCCTGGTTGTCCCCTTGACGACAGCCCAGCCTGGAGCGCGAAATCACAAAACACATGCTGTCTATACAAGAGCAGATGTCTTGATTTATCTATCTCGTTTGAGATATTTATACCCACTGCATTCATACCAAACACCCTGTCCAAACTGGCACCAACATCAATGCAGTTGGGAATCCTCTTTCTTTCTCCAGCTGATGGATCTGGATATTAAAACAGTCGGGCGGTACCTGCTTCCTCCCAGCATGCCTCTTCTCAACGTGCTGAAGGATTCCAGCATGAGTCTGCTGCTCTAGGGCTAATTAAACCCCCTCTGACTAACACGCGCCCTTCAAACGCGCATGCACAGATGGAACATGACTCTCAGAACATCTCAACTGCATTATGGGACATCAACCAGCACTGACCTACAGCGCTCATACTTGAAATGAACTTCAAATCAGCCCAGGCCTGATTCAAGGTTGGCGTACCTGTCGGTAAAGCGAGTCCTTGGTGGCCAGCTCGTTCTCTAGCTTGTCGTTCAGGTCATGGATTGAGGTGGTTTCTCTCTGGGCGGCCAGGTAACGCTTTTCTAATGTTGTGATTCGCTCCTCCATGTCCTCCTTCTGTGCCATCGCCTGTCAAACAGGCACATAGTAAGAGAAAACAAAAAACCTTGGGAAGTATGAAAACCTTTTCATAGACTGCTACTGCAACTGCTACAACTTGTATGACTTATCCCTTTGTCGTCCAAGATGTTCATGTCTTTCTTTCTTCAGTCAATAAGAAAGTATGTTTTTTTAAGGAAAACATTTCAGGATTTCTCTACATATAGTGGACTTTTATGGGGCCTGCTAGTTTGAGTATGCAGTTTTAACCTCAAATGCTCGTCTTGTCTCGCTCTGCGTGAACTCTAGTTGTGTATTCTGGTTCAAGACCATTAGGGTAGGTCGAAAAACTCCCATCTCATTGTCTTCTCCAACTTCAAAATCATCCTACATCGCTGTTTTACCTTTTTTTAAAGGGCGTTTGATCTTCTTTGCATGTTCACTTTGTAAACACTGGGTCGGTACACACAGTGATGTAGGAAGATAATGAGATGGGAGTTTTTCGACCTACCCTAACTGTCTTGAGTTGTCTTGAATACACATATCTAGACAAGATGAGCATTTGAGGTTAAAAAGTAAACAAATGGTCAATTTGTTTAGAAAATGACAGATTGTTCAGCTAGATAAGACCCTTCTTCCTCGGCTGGGATTGTGTAGAGCCCTTTAAAGCTGCTTTTAAACTGCATTTTTAAGTTCAAACTTGCTTTAAAGTCCACTATATGGACTGAAATCCTGAAATGTTTTCTTCAAAAAAAACAACATAATTTCTTATCAACTGAAGAAAGAAAGACATGAACATCTTGGGTGACAAGGAGGTGAGTAAATTATCTGTAATTTTCTGGTCCGGAAGTGAACTTTTCCTTTAATATTAGGGGTGGGCGGATCGATCCTAATATCGATAGTATCGATACTAACGTTGGTATTGGAATCGGATCGATACTAGCCTGCTGAGATCGATACTTTAAGTAATTTTTTTCTCCTCTACACTTAGTGCATTGCTTAATACATTTAACAAAGAGTAGACGTGTGTACATGCCGCTGTTTTCACATCTCATATGCAAACATTGCTGCTGCTCCCCTGTTATGCTGTTTTGTTGTCATGCCATCATGTGACTCCAAGCGTAAGCGGATACTTTTGGTTAAAGCAAGATATGGAACAGTATAAATTTGCATCTGTGGCAACACCACCAACTTATCCACATTATTTTTCAATGCAGAAGTAAACTTTTTTTCTGTGAATGTACAAGATGTTTGCTTCGTTAGGGAAATAATGAGAAAAATAACACTGCAATAAACCGAAAAAATAGTTTGTGCTATCCACCCTGTGTGTTTATGAATAAGACAATTCATTAAAATGATATGGTAAGAAACACCTGTTTCCAATATCAATCAGCAAAACGAGCTGTTTTGTACTGCTAAACTTGGTGGAAGCAGATGAGACTGGAAGTCAGACCCACTACATTTCTCGGATTTGGCCTTTTTATACAGTATCACTGTCTTTAACCATTAAGCCACGTTAAACGTTTTCTGTATAAATGGTTTTCTATCAGAGGAAAACACTAAACATGCATGCACTTTGTGTTCATATGCTGGGCTGCTTGCCTGCACATCATTAGCATACTGGGTTTGACCTTTTAATATTTTTTTTTTAATGCATTAAGCCACATTAAGTTTTTGTTTATAACTCTATGGAGGTAAATGCTTAACATAAAACTATATGCATTGCTTTCATATTCTAGAGTCCTCTGCTTGCAAACTCCTTTTAGAAAGGCAAAGATTATCCACAGTTTTAAGGTGAATAATATTGCATTTATGTTTAGACATTTAGCAGACGCTTTTATCTAAAATCAACTTACGAAAGAGGACCTGGAAGCAATCAGAATCAACAAAACTGCAGTAACATGCAAATGTTAAGACAAGTCTCATTTAGTCTAACGCAGTACACATAGCAAGGTTTTTTTTTAATTAGATTTTTTTTTTGTTAAGAAAACAAGCAGTTAGTAAATTAATAGAGTCTAAAAGATGTGTTTTATAAAGAATATAATTAGAATAGAGGGTCAAAATACAATATAATATAATATTTTAGTCATATAAACATTAGTTATTATTGAAACACAACGTGTAATTGGTCATTTAAGTTTATGTATTTGAAAGGAAGAAGTATCAGTATCGGTTTTAATATCGACGATATTGGCCCTGTATTTACTTGGTATCGGATCGATACCAAAATTTGCAGTATCGCACACCCCTCTTTAATATAACATAATGATTTCTTTTACTGAAATATGTAGTAGAATACCCTTGAAACATTTATATTATTTAAAAAATCTCTATCATTTTATACATATTTTGGACTATGGGGGGGCACCATTATTTTGATAGCGTCAAAAGGTTGCACTCGGTGAGCTACTGGCACTATTTTTACTGTAACACAACTCAGAAAATAAAAAAAACTGATAAGATGCCACATTGTGTGGCTTTTGGTTCTAATTTTCAGTCAAAGGGCCACAAGAGAAACGATGTAAGTCTTCACTGGTTTCCTAGCGATAAGAAAAGGAGAAAAGTATGGGAAGTTGCCTGTGGTCGAATAAAACTTCCTAAAGACCTGCGTCTTTGTTCTCTCCACTTTAGCCCTGATGCCTTTGAGGCTTTTAGTAGACCACAGCTACTGAAAGAGCTTACAAACGGCAGAGACAAGAAACGCTAGATGCCATCCTGACAGGATGTAAACATGACGAAGCTTGTCATGACACTGCGGCCACTCGAGGAGTTTCTCAGCGCTGATTTCACTCCATATCCGGGGGTGTTTAGACTCCTTGTGGGGGAAAATCGATGGTACAACATGTGGTTTAAACCTATGCTTTTTATCTGTCATCACCTATAAGCTCTTTTAGTAGCTGTCATCTGTCTTTTAGTATTTAAATTTCCAAGTTGTGTTGCAGTAAAAATAGCAACAGGCAGTGCCAGTAACTCTATTTCACAACCATTTCACGCTATTGAAATAGTCCAAAATATGTATAAAATGATGTGGATTTTTTAAATAATGTCAATTGTTCATGTGTTTTCGGCTACATATTTCAGTAACAGACATCATTCTTGTTATATTAAGCCAAGTCTTAATACCCGGGGTTCCCTTTAAACCATGGTAATAAGGTAATAATATCAAGTTCCAAACATGACAAAAGTAAAACATATTCTAGCAAACACCATTAAAGTATCACAAAAGTAGTCCTGTTTGCTATATTCCAAGTTTCTCTAGACATTTCATAGCTGTTCATAAGAAATACACCAACATTTAAAGCTATTATTTACTGAAATGCATCTTCTTCGCTGTGGCAAGCAATCTATAAGGGGCCTTGAAAATTAAGATTTCAAAAGCAAAGTTTATTAAGAATAAGAATCTAGAAGGGTATTAAGATATCTTGAACCCTTTTAGAGTTACAGACATGACAACTTTACAAAAAGAATATTAATAGCATTCAGACAGGTATATTCTATGCAACTGAGCTGATTAGATACATTTCTAGTTTTGTATTTTTTCTTTAGATATTTCTTTTTAAGAGAAAAAGTATCAGCTAAATACAAAGTGACCCACATTTGGTTTTTGACCACTGAAAATTTGAACAACTATACAATTTACTCAAGGAGCCACATTAAGATCAAGAATCATCAAGGGCATTTAAAATGAAGATACCAAAAGGAAAGTTTGTTAACACCCATAATTTAAAAGAATATTAAGATATCTTTAATATTTCTTGAGTTTCAGGCTTGCAAACTTGAGGCAAAAAAACAGTGCTTTTAGACATTTTTTGAACTATCACGGTTAGCATATAATGAAACAAAAATTGCTAAGGTCAACAGATTTTACTAATAGACCTACCAATCTTTGTGTAAAAAAAAAGATGCTGCCAGCTTTCTAAAGTCATTTTACACCCCTCAAATTTGGCACCAAATCTCAGTTGAAACTTGTCATTTTAACCCCCTTTACAAAATAGTGGATTACTCAGTAAATACATCTGTGTCATTTAATATTTTGGCTTTCATCACTATATATACTAATATTAACAAAATCCAAAATTTGAGCTGGGGAGTTCTGGTCTGTTTTCTAGTTATACTGGTACACTGTTCCTTTAAATACCCTAAAACTTTAGACCTTGTCAAGGAAGGAGTCACATTTGCATTATTTGCAACTTTCTGTCTCTCTAAAGTTAAGAATATGTCCTTACTGCCTGATGTTTTATCTTCCCTGAGACAAGCCCTCATCGCTCTGTCCCCATTCTGTCCCTTTCCTCTCTCCCCAATCATTCTAACCTCGCGTATGTCCCTCTGGTGTTTGGTGCTCAGCTCCTCGCTCTTCAGCAGGTCTTTGCGGGCAGTAGCCAGTTCAGTCTCAAGCTCAGACATGCGATTGGTCAGGCCGCTGATTCGGTCTCTGTTTTGGGCCAGCTCCTTATTAGCCTTATCCAGCAGTTCCTGCAGCTCCAAACACCTGCTGGTGTCATCATGGGCATCAATGGAGCCATTGGGAAGCCTCTGTCACAAACACAAATAAATGTTAGTCATGCAATGGAGAGAACTTTAAAACTTGTTTATCGGTCCCCTGATTTTCACTTAGGGTTGTAAATAAGCTTCAGAACACCTAAATAAACTTCAAAATAATTTTCCGAGAGACAAAATATGCTGAGTCAGAGTCTAAAGAACACGCTCAGCAAGTTAAACAGCCTGACTGCAATTATGGCCTCAGGAGTTCAGAGGTTCTCTCGCATACATCATATCGTGACCGTGCATTTCATCCATCAGCCGAGCAAATTAAAACCTCCAGATGAGTGATTTTGCCTGGTTCCTCTGCACACTACTGGAAACAAAAATACAACCTGGATTTGGTGGATCTTTTTCCCCAAAACTGGCTGCTTTCTCAAAACTAAAACGTCCAGTTTGGGGCTGACTGGAGAATTCCATAGAGGCATATTTAATGAGGACATTTTACATGGCTGTCTAAAGAGAGGGAGGTTTGCTTCACCAATGTGCTTGGCTCTATATCAGCTGAGACAGGGACTTTTACTTTTAGGCTTTTCTGAAGTGTTTTTGGACATATTTGTTTGTGGATGTCAGTAATGCTGATTGAAACTGATGTGCTTCTCAGCATTAAACTGAATTTCATGCTGTTAATTACATAATGCTTTAGAGAGTTGCCAGAGACAACTAAATTACAGTTTCTTGTCGCTCACATTTTATGACATTTACCCCTTATATTTACATTTGCAGTTCTCATTATAGTCTAATTTAATACAGTTCCACTGAAACCTATTTCCTTTTTTTATAAAAATCATAAATATGCCTACTTCCTGAACAGAAAACTTTAATATTTGATTAGTACGTGCTATCTTTAACTAAAACAATTAGATTTCAATTACCATTATCTATACAAAAGACTTTATTCTGTTGCTTCAACATTTATTTGTGCTTCAAAAAAGTTAAAAAATATATATTTTTTCTAAACAAAGAGTGAAAAAAATGTTTGTTTGTTTTTTGCTTGTTTATTTATACAGTTGCAATCGAAATTATTCAAACCCCTTGACCTGCAAGACATTTTGCTGCAGAGAAAAAAAGTCAAATTTTTTACAGAATCTTTTATTCTCAAGTGCTTAGAAGCTTTAGTCACCTCTCTACTACAATCTTGGCCTGTTTCTTGCCTGAAAAAGCTTTAAGATTACTGATAATATTTGGTTTTCACATTGCCACTGCTTTCTTCAAATTCAACTAAATATTTTCAATGAGAATTAAATCTGAGACTGAACAGGCGATTTAAGAACATTTTATGACTGATCCCGGAACCAAGCTTTAGTAGATTTGGATGTTTACTTTGGGATGATTGTCCTGCAGGAAAGTCCATCATTAGCTTCAGCCTTTTCACCAAAGACATCACAATTTTTGCCAAAATGGCCTGTTACTTTATAGAATCCATGATATCCTTCATATGGTCATGATTTCCACTTTCTGCAACAGTAAATCAACCCCATAACAGGACTGGCCCA
Organism: Garra rufa; assembly: GCF_049309525.1. Lineage (NCBI taxonomy): Eukaryota > Metazoa > Chordata > Actinopteri > Cypriniformes > Cyprinidae > Garra > Garra rufa. Next base: position 19,397,061 of record NC_133380.1, read on the forward strand.
CCTCCATGTTTGACGATGGAGATTGTTTTCTTCTGCTTATAAGTTTTGTCTTTTTTGCACCAGACATACTTCTGATCCATGGGTTCAAGAAGTTTCAGTTTGGTCACATCACTCCATAAAACATTCCTCCAGAACTCCACAGGTCTATCCTAATGAATTTTAGCACGTTTAAGTCAGCCTTTTTGTTCTACTCAAACTTGTGCTACTCATATTTGAGCACATGCATGGGCTAACTATATGTATGTGTAGGCAATTCAGTCAAAAGTACAAAGGCAGCGCTCTGATATACAGCATTAAAAGTACATTAAATATAATGTGATTAAATTTTGCGTTCAGCCAAAACAATTTGTTCTGGAACAAATAATAGATTGAGAGCAAAGACTGCTTGTTTTTTTGATTTACCCAAAACAAATTATATCTAATGTTTAACCACTATAGACTCATCAGAGCCAGAGGCAAATTCCAGAAGATTTGGCCAAGGTGAGGCTGCTCTCGGTGGGTTCATGAGTGCTGAACGTCCACTAACGCCCTGGAGCTCACATCTCCAAAAACGTCAGAGTAAATTTTAAAATAGGCGTCTTTATTCACAAACCACATATCTGAAGTCTAAACAAGTACATTCTCACCTAAAAACTCTTAAAACTACATTCTGTGACAAAAAAAACATATTATTTATAAAATTATAGTGGATTTGGACGTCTCGCTGTGTCATGGCCAATCATATTTTAGGACCAGTAAGAACTGCTGTATAAATATCAACCACCTTTTATCACAAAATGCTATTAGCGCAATACATAATATGAAAAGAGGTGGAGATTACACTGATTTATATCCACAGATACGTGTTTCACTGGAGTTTAACATTCGCATGAAGAATCCACTCGGCCCAAGAGTGGCCAAAGTTAAAATTTCCCTCATATGCTATGATCTTTGACTTCCTTGGTCTTATCAGACATTTTGCAGAACCCTCTCTCGGTCACTCTTCTGGGAGTCTACTGTCAGAAAAAAAACCCTTTAAGTATTTGATGAGCCATGAACCACAGGGACTATCAGCCATATTCCTGCCCTCCAGGGAGGCTTGAGCCAACTCTCCAGAGAGACACACAGTCTGGACCACGTCTGCCATCTCTGGCAATCTACTTCTGTCTGCTTTCATCCTCTCCATCCAGCTCTATATGATTCATTGTTTCTAATCACATATGCGGTTTGAAGCCAACTGTAAATTTACATAATAGAAAGACGTTTCTGCTAAAATTGTACATTTCAAAAGAAAGGTATGTTTGAGAAAAGCCTGCAGGCCTTTCATTTTCATTATCTTTCTCTGAAGGTGTAATATTATGAAACGCAACCCTTCAGGTGCTAACAATTCCCAGGAGAAACCCACCAGAACATGTTCTTCTCTTGTTCTATTAAAATGCAATTATATAAATTATAGTAATAACCATTCAGCCCTTGTATTTTGAGGAAAAAGTCCACAGTCCACAGCTTCCGCTTACTTAAATACCTGACAGTGATGATCTAAAATAAACACGGAAAAGCCAGACCATGGGTGATATCAGGAACAGCTCTATTAATAAATGGCACAAGTAGAGAACTTAAAAGCTTCACAGACTGAATCATACAGTAAAGTATCAAACAGTCAGCAGGGCAATGTTTCTCCTCATTAGGAGCAGAAACATTTTAGAATCAGAAACCTTTCAGAAAAATGCTAACACACCACTAACTGTCTGACAATCAACAAAAATGGAGAAAATTATGTTAAATCTGCTCCTTAAAGGGATTGTTCCCTCAAAAATGAAATTCTGTCATTAATTAGATTATTATAACAATGTCCTTTCTACCTTTCTGGACTTTGAAGATGTCAGTTGCATTGCTGTCTATGCAGGGTCAGAAAGCTTTCGGATTTCATTAAAAATATCTTAATTTGTGTTCCGAAGATGAACGAAGGTCTTGGGTTTGGAATGACATGAGGGTGAGTAATCAATGATAGAATTTTCATTTTTGGTGAACTCAAGTGAATTTCTTTTTTATGCTGACTTTAAAGACAGACTTTTACAATGAAACCACTATCTAATATCTGCTCTCAAACTAATTTGGTGTACTAATGAGCAAATCAATAATGCTGCATTGAAAAAATATCTCTTACTTCAGAAAACCAATCGATAGCATTTCGCATACATAAATAAAAGATCAGGTGATATTTAAACAATGAACCGCAGGATCAAAGATTAAGAGCGATTCACAATTCTCATATTGACCAGATTCCTGTTGGCTGGCTGACCGCTAGAAGTGAGTCACACTCAGAGGCAGGAGACAATTTAGCAGCCTGGGCTGAGGGTTGAAGGGCAAAAGCACTTGGCGCATAATCAATGCAGTTTATTTCTCTGTAGCGAAGAAAATACCATCTGTGAGAGAGGTATTAGAGCAGGAGGGATTCCTTTTGGATCAGTGCCTCAGATTACAAACAGTTACAAGGTGTAAATAATAATAAAACCTATGGGGTCATAGACTAATGTTTAACAGTCTCTCATGCTCACCAAGGTTGCATTTACTTGATCAAAAATATAGTAAAAATAGTAATATTGTGAAATATTATTACAATTTAAAATAACTTTTCTATTTAAATATATTTTGAAATTGTGATGTTACATTACTTCAGTCTTCAGTGTCACATGATCCTTCCGAAATCATTTTAATATGCTGATTTATTATTAATGTTGAAAACAGTTGTGATGCTTTTTATTTTTTTCGGACCTGTGATACTTTTTTCAGGACTCCTTGAAGAATAAGAAGTTAAAAAGAAAAGCATTTATTAAAAACAGAAATATTTTCTAACTACATAAGACTTTACTATCACTTTTTATCAATTTAACACATTCCTGCTGAATAAAAATATTAATTTCTTCCAAAGAAAGAAAGAAAGAAAAAATTAGCGACCCCAAACTTCAAACAGTAGTCTATATTGTTACAAAAGATTTTTATTTTAAATAAATGCTGTTCTTTTTAACATTTTACTCATTCAAGAATCCTGAAAAAAGGTATCACAGGTTCCAAAATAATGAAAAATATTAAGCAGCACAACTGTTTCCAATGTTGATAATAAATTAGCAAATTAGAATTATTAGAATTACAGCTTTGCATCACAGGAATAAATTCTATTTTAAATTACATTAAAAGAGTAAACAACTGTTTAAAATTGCAATATTATTTCACAATTCTGTTGTTTTTTCTGTATTTTTAATCAAATAAACTGCCTTGATGAGCAGAAAAGGTTTTTTTTTTTTTTTAAACATTAAAAAAATCTTACTGGTCCTAAACTTTTGAACAGCAGTGTGTTTTTTTTTTTTTTACTATTCAAAACAACTTTTCTATTTGAATTTATTTTAAAATGAAATTTATTCCTGTGATTTTAAAGCTGAATTTTTAGCATCATTACTCCAGTCACATGATCCTTAAGAAATCATTCTAATAATTTGCTAATTAAAAAACATCTATTATTATTATCATCTTGAAAACAGCTGAGTTTTTTCAGTTTTCTTTGATGAAAAGAAAGTTCAGAAGAAAAGCATTTATCTGAAACAGAAATGTAACATTATGAATGTCTTTATCATCACTTTTGATCAATTTAAAGCATCCTTGCTTAATAAAAGTATTAATTTCTATAATTTCTTTCCAAAAAAGTTACAAAAGCTTTTTATTTTAGATAAATGCTGACCTTTTGATTGACCTTTTTATTCAAATAATCCTGAAAAAATGTGCTCAAAACAGTTTTAAATATTGGCAATAATAATAAAAAATGATTTCTGATTTCTGACACTGAAGACTGGAGTAAAGATGCTGAGAAGTCAGCTTTGCATCACAGAAATAAATTAATAGAATTTATTTCTGTGATGCAAAGCTGAATTCTCAGCATCTTTATATTTAAATAGATTTAAATTATATTTAAATAGAAAGCCACTATTTTAAATAGCAATAATATCTCACAATATTTCAATTTTTTTCTGTATTTTTTAATCAAATAAACTCAGCCTTGATGAGCAGAAAAGACTTCTTTAAAAAGCTTTTAAATGTCTCATCATACATTTAGCTTTTACTATTTTTATCCCTACACTCATAATGTTTTACTACTGTATATATGACTATTTTCAGTCACTTTTAGTGTGTGTTCATGATATAGGCCCTTTAAAAATGTAAAAATTATTATTAAAAGTTGGCAGAAACATACTTTAAAACCCTTAGCACACAAGGCTATTTTAAGCCCTATCCAAAAATTAAATATTCAAATTTATGCTAATCAAACGTTTAGCAACTACAACACATGTACCTTCCATGTAGGTTTAGAGCTGTCCATCCTGTCCACAGCGTCCCCATCTGCTTGTCCATCCTTTCTCTGTCTTAACATGACCACCTTGATAAACAAAAACACACCAAACAAAGGCACTCTTTATCCAGGTACGTTTTAAATATGTTAAACTAACCTACAGTACCACACAACATCCACGCAACATTAAATCTGGCATAGCACATAATTACTGTTCACAAAGCACAGCAGAGGCATTGATGCGCTTTTTTTTCTTCAATTGCATATTATGAAGATGTACATTTTGGGTGATAGTGGGATTTAATAGCGTTCCTTTTAATAGCATTTGAGCGCTGTTTCTGTCTTCTTAAGGCAGGGTAGGAGTCTTGCGGGAGATAAGATTATACCAACTACCCATTTTGAGGAATTAACTTATCATTGTGCTTAAAAGCCGCATGTTATTAAGGTATTAATGAAATACTGGTGGGCCATTTGCATTTGAATCCTCGCATGTAAGATCCACTGAATGTGAAAATTGGAAGGAGACAATTAAAATATGTACACGTTCATTTGCATGCCAGTATTTAGATGAAGGGATGTGATTTACATATTCACAAGGCTCTCTTTATTACAACTCATTTGTATTAGAGCATTAGACGAAATCCTTCAAAACCTCTACCATATGAATGCAATATTTTAGACAGCTACAAAATAGACTAAAGAATATGCAGCATTATAGTTTCTTGAGTGTGGTAGTTGTGTTGCTGTCTATACAAGGTCAGAAAGCTTGCGGATGTCATCAAAAATATCTTAATTTGTGTTCCGAAGATGAACAAAGGTCTTACGGGTTTGGAACAGCATGAGGGTGAGTAATTAATAACAGAATTTTCATTTTAGGGTGAACTATCTCTTTAACTTGTTTCAAATTAGTCAATTCCCCAACAGGGGTTATGACCACTTCCTTTGTTTGCCTTTGCAGCATTAGGTCTTGTTTGTACTGAGACAGCATAAAATCTTCCCGTCGGCCTTAACGCAGCATCATGACACCCAGAGGCCACCTCACATCCCGCCTCTGCAGTGCAGGCTGCAACCGAAGACTCTTCTTACTCAGCGGATGACGGAAAAATAGCTTTTTGTCAATGTGTTCACACATGATGACTGACCCGCACTAGACAATTATGAATGATGTGAAGATTTATTCAATGGGATAGTGTAAAACTGGGGCATTAAAGCCTGCAAGCCTTTTTTTTTTTTTTAAAGTGCCCCTATTATGCCTTTTCAAATATGATATTTCATGTAGTGTGTCATGTAGCTGTATGTGAACATAAACTATCTGCAAAGTTGTGACGCCGACAGTGCACTATAAATGAAGTTTTTGTCTAACAAAAAAAAGAGTCGGCTCACATTCGCCTAAACGAGTCGTCAGCAATTCGAATCTTTTTTCTGTAACGGCCACACGTCACGAGCTACACATTTGCGTAATGTCCGCCCACGTTCAATTTCGCGAACAACTTGCCCGCCCACAAACAGTAGGTCTACCATTTTCACGTGGATTAACGTTACATCATGTCAAGAAGACGCCCTGCGCTGTGAGAGTGAATTTGTTTTATATGCCCTTCCGAAAGATGAAACTACCAAGAATGAGTGGTTAACATTAATTTTTTCAACACCTCAGCAGTCCAATGCCAATCTTGTGTTGTGTTCGCGTCATTTTACTGATGACTGTTTTTCCAATCTTGGGGAGTAACGTTACAACGCGAGATTCACCAAACGCTTGGTTTTAAAAAATGGATCAGTGCCCAGTTTATTTGGACCGGCTTGCTCCTCTGAACTTCTACCTGTAAGTATGATTAATAATTGATGATTGTATTTTCTAGCGATCGTTCAAAATACGTCTTTGTGTACGTTATGGTGTGTAACAACCACGCACATGTCTTGGTAACCGGCTAACTTGCGTTTCTGTAGTTCTGTTGTTCAGCTGTGAGTGCAATGTAGTCTAAAAATTGTGATTGATGCAGCTTGACTGTCTGTCTGCCTTATTAGTTTAAGTAATGATAATGATAAACGATGGCTTAACGCAGTGTTATGGGTTGTACGTTACAGTGTTGAAGTTCACAACGTAGAGGTGTGCCCGGTTCGCTTACAAAAGCAAATTGCAAGCACTTTCCACAGTTATAATATGACACCCACTGAGAAACGTCCTGCTCCAGTCGTGCTTGCAAAACAGTTTCTTGTCGATGTGCCACTTCAACCGTTTCATCGTCAGACTCCGGCTCGAATTGATAGGGTAAAATCGAGGCTATCTTTTCTATGCATTAACAGGTCTCCACAGCTGTCATTCAGTTATGCCAATGGGCGTTTCGTTTTGCGCTGAAGCGGTAGACCAATCCAAAAGGACTGCACCATCTGACCAATCACAGTGGTGAGGGCTCACTGAAAGGAGGGGTTTAGAGAGACTGATTCTTCGAACTGCTTCACACGAGTCGTTTACGAATCATTTAGAAACGGGGTAAAATTAAATCTAATTTTTGAGAAAACTAAAGTGTTTTTTGAACTTGCATACATGTAAACCTGTTTTAAGAGACTATTACAACAATATTAACTACCTTAAACATGGCATAATAGGGGCACTTTAAATAAAGGCCATGTACTTTACATTTTATACGTATTTTTTCACTATAGATTTAGTATACAGTTGAGGTCAAAAGATTACATCCCCCTTACAGAAATTACAAAATTCATACAAAATGCATGTTATTGTTTATTTAGTACTGACCTGAATAAGATATCTCACATAAAAAATGTTAACACATAGTCCACAAGAAAAACTTATAAAAATGACCCCGTTCAAAAGTTTACATACATTATTTCTTAATACAGTGTTCATGAGTCCATTTGTCCTGAACAGTTAAACAGCCCACTGTTCTTCAGAAAAATCCTTCAGGTCCCATAAATTCTTTGGTTTTTCAGCATTTTTGTGTATTTGAACCCTTTCTAACAATGACTGTACGATTTTGAGATCCGTTTTTTCACACTAAGGACAACTAAGCGACTCATATGCAACTATTTATTCCAGAAGAAAAAAAAAATAACTAGTAAGAGCCGGGGAGTGAAAACTTTTTAAATTTGAAGATTAGGGTAAATTTAAGTTATTTTGTCTTCTGGGAAACATGTAACTATTTTCTGTAGCCTCTGAAGGGCAGTAATAAATGAAAACATGTGATATTTAGGTCAAATAAGGAAAATGTACACATTTCCATTCTGTTCAAAAGTTTTCACCCTCCGGCTCTTAATGCATTGTTTTTCCTTCTGGAGCATCAGTGAGTGTTTGCATTTTCTGTAATAGTTGCAGACAAGTCCCACAGTTGTCTTCAGTATGAAAAGATGGATCTCAAAATCATACAGTCATTGTTGGAAAGGGGTCAAATAAACAAAAAATGCTGGAAAATTTGAATTTGAATATGAATTTGTGGGACCTGAAGGATTTTTCTGATAAACAGCAGGCAGTTTAACTGTTCAGGACAAACAAGGGATTCATGAACAACTATTACTAAAAAAAAAAAAAAACAGCTGTGGATCATTCAGGTAACAACACAGTATTAAGAATCAAGGGGATGTAAACTTTTGAACAGGGTCATTTTTATAAATTCAACTATTATTTTCTCTTGGACTATATGTATACATCTTTTATGTGAAAAATCGTATTCAAGTCGGTACTAAATAAACAATAACATGGATTTTGTATGATCCCTCTTTTTTTAGTAAAATAATTAACATTTTGCAGATTCTGAAAAAGATGTAAACTTTTGACCTCAACTGTATGCCTCCCAACTGAGGTTTTAAGTGAAATATTTAAGGGATAATTCACCCAGAAATGTAGTTTCTGTCAAGAAATGTTACATCACCAATTAAATCACCAAGGGCCTAAAATAAAAATCTATGAATTATGATACATAAAACCATATTCACTTTAATTTGTATAGACTACAAAAACAGCACGCACTTAAATAATTGCAGTGAATAACTCTTGTGTCAAAACTTTTTTCTTATCAGTGCAAATCTAAAGTATGTCAAGTACATTGGCTTTGCTTGAACTCCCAGTAGCATGTGAGTGATGGAAACAGACAGTGTGCATTTCTTGCATGGGCTGACAGCGGGGGGCAGGTGCTCACTGGACAGATGTAAATGAGATCAGCAAATCCATACCAGTGTGCATGCATACCTACACACACACACACACACACACACACACACACACACACACAACGGTCATACCTCCTGAGTGGCGGCTGCCAGCTGTCCTTCTAATGTAGTCACCCTTTCAAGAGCCACCCGTAACCTTTCACGCACCTGTGCAAATGAAAAACAAAAGAGACTTTAATAGCCAAATTTACACTTGTCAACAAAGCCCCGTCAACATCCATTCCACTTTCAGTCATGTGATCAACTACTGCTAATGTTACATAGACAGACTCACTTTGCATTATTAAAAAGCATTAACTTGTTTCTTTAAAATGTTACAAGTAGGGTTGTATGATATATTGAAATAAATTCGTTATCGCAGCATCAAAATAAAAGCTAGGTGTTTACAATTCGAAAACAAAGAAATTAAGATGTAAATACAGTTGAGGTCCAAAATAAGAAGGATCGTACACAACACATGTTATTTTTTTATTTAGTACTGACCTGAATAAGATATTTCACATAAAAAATGTTTACCTTTAGTCCACAAGAGAAAATAATAGTTTATAAAAATGACCCTGTTCAAAAGTTTACATACACTTGATTCTTAATACTGTGTTATTACCTGAATGATCCACAGCTGTGTTTTTCTTATTTTTTTTGTTTAGTGATAGTTGTCCCTTGTTTGTCCTGAACAGTTATACTGCTTGCTGTTATACAGGAAAAATTCTTCATTTTTTAATTTTTTTTCAGCATTTTTGTTTATTTGAAAGCTTTGATGGTATGATTTTGAGATTCATCTTTCCACACTGAGGACAACTGAGGGACACATACGCAACTATTACAGAAGGTTCAAATGCTCACTGATGCTTCAGAAGGAAACGCAATGCATTAAGAGAATTTAAAGACCAGGGTAACTTATTTTGTCTTCTGGGAAACATGTAAGTATCTTACGTAAATGTGTTCAGTGTGAAATATCTTATTCAAGTCAGTATTAAATAAAACAATAACATACATTTTGTATGATCCCTCTCATTTCGGTAAAATAAGTAACATTTTAAAGATTCTGAGAGGTGTATGTAAACTTTTGACCACAACTCATTTTTTTATTTAGTATTTAACATATTTTCTTTTACAATATTATCAAAATATATTTGTTATTTTGTTCAATATTATTTTATAATAATCACAATGAAAATAATATCTATTTTATAGTCTTTTTTATAGTCTCTATAGTTATTTTATAATATAATAAACTGAATTGGTCAAAAAGAGTGAGAATGTGGGATCAAAGTATAAACAAACCAATTTTTTAAGTATTTTCCAAACCATTCAACCCTTTTCTTAAAACAATTTTTAATTGAACATTTTTTAATGATTATTTTCTATGCAGATGTACTCTCCAACAAAATCAATGACTCTAATGACTCATTCTTTTCAAACATAACTATTCATCTGGTGAAAATTCCTGTATTTTTCATGGTTTCAAGGAAACCAAAATACAGCAATATTAGATTTTTCCAGTATCTTGCAGCCCTAATTACCAATGAAAATGAATTAAAAAGTCTCACTTTTTCATCCAGAGCTTTATGATGCTCAAAGAGGGATTTCAGAGCCTTGAGCACCTCCACCTCACTTGAAACCCCGGATGGCGGAGGAGCCTGCCTCTTCACCACAGTCATCCTCAGCGAACGCTCGTGACGTGACACCAGACACTCCAAGTGCTCCAGAAGAAGCTATAGAACAAAGATGGAGAAACACATAATCACGTCAAGACATTTATCGACAAGTTCTGCCTCATGATTTCAATCATGCTTGTTCAGTTGCGGTTACTAGTGTCTAATGGCCAGTACATTTTAGAATCACTCAATAGTGAAAATATAGAAAATATAATAAACTTTGGCCGTTTTACATTGGTAAAGCATGTCGTAAGCGAAACAGACTGGCACTGCGACAATAGATGGTCTGAGCTCATCTGGGGTGCTCACATACCGTACAGACCAAAATTCTTGCAAATCTCCCTGAAGTGAGTCAAGTGTGGCCTAAGGCTGAGAGAATCTACAAGCGAATGAACATCTTTTGCAATGTTCATGACAATGCAGCAGCATGAATCTGGCAATGGAGATATGCACACTCCCATTTCTCACTCGCATCATCTCAGCTGTGTGAACATCCTCGCCATTCACACAATCACACAGCATCAGCCTCGCCAATAACATAAAGACTGCCGATGCGGCACAATGTATGGCGAAACATTTACATATACATTTACCCACTGACTAATTTTCAGAATAACTACTTCACTTTAAAAAATGAGTAGTCTTATAACCCTAGTAAGTTCAATTTAAATGGGTAGTTCACCCAGAAGTGAAAACATTCAAGGATTTTTCTCCATATAGCGGACTTCAATGGTGCTCAACGGACTGAAGGTTAAAAATGCAGTTTTAGTGTAGCTTCAAAGGGCTCTAAATGATCCCACCCAAGGAATAAGAGTCTTATCTAGAGAAAGAAGGTCTTACGGGATTGGAACGACATGAGAGTAAGAAATTATTAACAGAATTTTCATTTTTGGGTGAACTATCCCTTTAATGTGTCCCTACTGAGTGACCCAAAACTGAAACACAACTTTTGAACATGACAGAAAAAGTATGAATTTAAATATTAAACCTCCACTTTTAGCAATCAAATAAAAGGTAAAACAAAATACTGGGACAAAACACAGCTGTCTGGACTATACTGACTGTATTGCAATGTCTGGTCACCTTAAAGATCACTTCCAGAATAAAAATGTCCTGATAATTTACTTTAAGATTATTCATGTCTTTCCTTCTTCAGTTGTAAAGAAATTAAGTTTTTTGAGGAAAACATTCCAGGATTTTTCTGCATATAGTTATTCTATGGTGAAAAAAATGCAGATTCAGTGCAGCTTTAAAGGGCTCTAAATTATTCCAGGTGAGGAATAAGAGTCTTATTTAGTGAAAGAAGGTCTTACGGGTTTGGAACGACATGAGGGTGAGTCATTAATGACAGAATTTTCATTTTTGGATGAACTATCCCTTTAATGTGTCCCTGCTGAGTGACCCAAAACTGACACACGACTTTTGAACAGTATTTCTAACAGCTGATAATAATGAAAAGCACCACATTCACAGCTGATTATTTTCACACTGCTCTACAGCTACATTTTCCATGACAGAAAAAGTATGGATTTCAGCTTTAAACCTTCACTTTTAGCAATCAGATAAAAACTAAAACAAAATACTGGGACAAAACACAGCCGTCTGGACTGTACTGATTGTACTGGGATGTCTGGTCACCTAAAAAGATTAGTTTACTTCTGAATAAAAATTCCTGATAATTTACTTACTTTACCTCTATTGTCAAAGATGTTCATGTCTTTTCTTTCTTTGAAAAGAAATAAAGGATTTTTGAGGAAAATATGCCAGGATTTTTCTCCATATAGTGGACTTTCGATGGGGATCAGCAGGTTGAAGGTCCAAATTGCAGTTTCAACGCAGCTTCAAAGGGCTCTACACGATCCCAGCTGAGGAATAAGGGTCTTATCTAGCCAAACAATCTGCCATTTTCTAAAAAAATAAATAATATATATATACATACTTTTTAACCGCAAATGGTTGTCTCGCACTAGCTCAACCTCACACATTACGTGGTCATGTTGGAAAGGAAGTACCAACTGAGTGTTTACAAAGCGAACGTGCAAAGAAAAACAAACGTCCTTTGCAAAAAAAAAAAGGTAAAACAATGATGTCGGATGAAGATTGATGTTTTTCGTACACAGACAAAGAACTAACCACATGTGACCTTTCCAACATGATTTTGTAAGTCGTAGACGCATATCACAGAGCTAGTGCAAGACGAGCATTTTTTTTTTAATTAACAGATCGTTTCACTTTGACAGGCCCTTATTCCTTGTCTGTGATCATGTAGAGTCCTTTGAAGCTGCACTGAAATTGCAATTTGGACCTTTAACCGGTTGATTACCACAAAAGTCCACTAAATGGGAAAAAATCCTTAAAGGAGTAGTTCACTTTCAGAACAAAACTTACAGAAAATTTACTCACCCCCTTGTCATCCAAGATGTTCATGGCTTTCTTTCTTCAGTTGATAAGAAATTATGTTTCTTGAGGAAAACCTTTCAGGATTTCCCTCCATATAATGGACTTCAATGGTGCCCCCAAGTTTGAACCTCCAAAATGCAGTTTAAATGCAGCTTCAATCCCAGCCGGGGAAGAAGGGTCATTTCTAGCAAAACGATCAGTTATTTTCAAAACAAACTCACTATTTATGTACTTTCTAACCTCAAACGCTTGTGTTGTCTATGTCTGTGTTTTTTTCTGGTTCAAGACAGTTAGGCTATGTCAAAAAACTCCCATCTCGTTTTCTTCCCCAACTTCAAAATCGCCCTACATCGCTGCAGGAGTCCTGACCCAGTGTTTACAAAGTGAACATGCAAAGAAGATCAATCGGCCTTTACAAAAAAAAAGGTGGGTAAAACAGTGATGTTGGATGATTTGGAAGTTGAAGAAGAAAACGAGATGGGAGTTTTTCAACAGGAGTTTTTCGATGGGAGTTTTTTTTTACATACCCTAAGGTATATAAATAGTCAATTTGTTTTGAAAATGACCAATCGTTTCGCTAGATAAGACCCTTCTTCTTCGGCTGGGATCATTTGGAGCCCTTTGAAGCTGCATTGAAATTGCAATTTGGACCTTTAACCGGTTGATTACCACAAAAGTCCACTAAATGGGAAAAAATCCTTAAAGGAGTAGTTCACTTTCAGAACAAAAATTTACAGAAAATGTACTCACCCACCCCCTTGTCATCCAAGATGTTCATGGCTTTCTTTCTTCAGTTGATAAGAAATTATGTTTCTAGAGGAAAACATTTTAGGATTCTCTCCATATAATGGACTTCAGTGGTGCTCCCAAGTTTGAACTTCCAAAATGCAGTTTAAATGCAGCTTCAAAGGGCTCTAAACGATCCCAGGTGAGGAAGAAGGGTAATTTCTAGCGAAACGATCAGTCATTTTCAAAACAAACTCACTATTTATGTACTTTCTAACCTCAAATGCTTGTCTTGTCTATGTCTATGTGAACTGTTTTTTTCTGGTTCAAGACAGTTAGGTTATGTCAAAAAAACTCCCAAAATCGCCCAACATCGATGCAGGAGTCCTGACCCAGTGTTTACAAAGTGAACATGCAAAGAAGATCAATCGGCCTTTACAAAAAAAAAAGGGGGTAAAACAGCAATGTTGGATGATTTGGAAGTTGAAGAAGAAAACGAAAGACCCTTCGTCATCGACTGGGATTTAGATGGTTTAGAGCCCTTTAAAGCTGCATTTAAACTGCATTTTGGAAGTTCAAACTTGGGGGCACCATTGAAGTCCACTATATGGAGATAATTCCTGAAATGTTTTCCTCAAGAAACATAATTTCTTTACAACTGAAGAAAGAAAGACATCAAGGATGGCAAAGCGGTGATATTATCTGAAATTATCTGTACATTTTTGCTCTGGAAGTGAACTAATCCTTTAAACGTTTTCCTCAAAAACCTCATGGACATCTTGGATGACATAGGGGTGAGTAAATTGAGGAAATTTTTATTCTAAAAGTGAATTAATCCTTTAACAAAAAGAATACATACTCACCCTGGTATTATTCCTCTCTGCTTTAAGCTCAGATATCTCCTCCTCTTTTTCTAGAAGCTGCTCTCGACACAAATTCAGCTCCTTAGTCAGGGTAGCAAACTCCTGCGAGAAGTGAGAAAAAAAGAAGAGTTCATTCATTTGACATTCATAATGCACACTAATATGGTACTGTTATAGCAAACTAACACATAACATTCCTAATGCGATTTTTATTTTTATTCAGAACTATTTTTCCAGTTCTATATGGATCTCCCCATAGATTGAGAGCAACTAATAAGTCACCCATAGACCTCGTTTATGCATTTTCTTTTTAACAGTCACTAATACACTCTGATTTCGGCTCTCTGCCTCTCAGTCCCGCCGGCATCCGGGCTGCAGTCTTGCGTGGCTCAATTGCTCTGTTCTCCGAAGTGCCCCGGCCGGGCCTCTGGCACTAGTCCCAGTTAACCCAGCTGTTCATCGTAGTCTTTTGGGAAACTTTCAGGGCACTGTTGAAGCATGTCAACACCCCCTCCTGTTTCAGCATACATGCATTCAGACGCTCTTTAATTCAAGTGCACAAAATACTAGGGGGCTGAAAAAAGAGTCACATGGATTTTCCACAGATGGTGAAATAGACTGAAGAACTGTCGTCTATGCTTCGGCAACAGGGGAATATAATTTATTTCTTTTTTTCGATGGTGGAGTATTAACAATCCTAGGATGCTTGCGGTTTAAATATTATAATGTCTTAAATGAAACCTGTTTTTTTTTATTACTTTTTTCAGTGGAAGTCAATGGGGTCCAATGTTGCTGTTTTTCACTATGTGGTCAAAAACAACTGAGACATTGAGATATGCATACAGGTTTTGAATGACTTGACTTTGGGTGGACTGTGCCTTTAATTGAGCATTGCATCTTCCATGTGGAAGTCTTAATGATTCTTG
The DNA here is from genome assembly GCF_049309525.1 of Garra rufa. Classification (NCBI taxonomy): domain Eukaryota; kingdom Metazoa; phylum Chordata; class Actinopteri; order Cypriniformes; family Cyprinidae; genus Garra; species Garra rufa. Next base: position 19,412,137 of record NC_133380.1, read on the forward strand.
CTAATGAAGAGATGACCACACTGATAGTGAGTTTACACTACAAAAACTGTATTTAGGCTATTGGGTCAGCTATGATTTCCATGTTAAATGAAAACTTTCGAGGTCACACATTGTGTTAGTGCTGTTTTTCTGCTTTTTGAATAACGCTTCTTGACTGAAACGTAGGGGCAGAAAGGACCGGGAGGGGGAAGAGGAAAAGGAAAATGGGTCAGTGCGTTCATTTGATTTTTTCACAGGAGTGGAGGAATAGGCAGGAAGCAAGTTCAAATCCACAAACAGATGTTGGATCTTCCCGCCTCTTTCAATCATTGCAAACGTCTCCAAAAACCGCAAGCGTTTTTCTAATATAGCAGGGCATGGGTGGGAAATAATTAAATAAATAAATAAAAATCTAAAAACATGTTGTATCAAAAAAGCAATTCTTTTTCAATCTGCCATGGCTCCTCAATCCATGCTTGAGAATAAACAAAAAAAAGGAATTGGAAACATGTCTTTGGCGTTTGTCATCAGAGATTGCTGTTTCAGTGCTGAATTCGAAGGTAAATTGTGTCTCCCAACTATAGAAGTAACACAAGAGGATTTTCAGTGCTGGGGTTTTGCATTTGAAACCAGGATTATATTTGTATTGTGACTTGTGAGCGTGAAAAGCTGAAATACCCTCAGCTAGTATTGAACTTACTTTCTCATCTAGAACTTGTGGCACTGCTCAAATGTGGTTGCAGTAAACTTTTCAGCTCATTCCAACAGCTATTAATGCAACAAATGAGTCTCTTTGCAAAAATTGCATTTCAAACTGCCATGTGGTACAGACTGATAGGAAATCAGATTTTGTGTTCGATTTAGGGTGCTTTCAAATGTGTTTTTTTTTTTATTCAGTACATATATGGTATCTGGTAATAAACACTTGTGATTCTTCTGTTAATCCAGAAATGTTCGTGCTGTGTGAATGAGGAATGCAATAATAACAAATAAATGGTCAGTTGTAAAATTCTTCACTATTTTTAATAAAAATAAAACAAATAAATAAAACAATAATTCTAAATACAAGTAAATGCAGGCGTTGCAATATTATTAGGGCCGGGACTTTAACGCGTTAATTTAGATTATTACACGGCTCTTTGGAATGCTTGATTCTGATTGGTCAGTTGAGACATTTGCAGGTTCGTTCTTTTCAAATAATCACCGCTCCAAAGTAATAACGCATAGCCGGTACTACTTGTAAGTTTAAAATCCGTCCGTGCCAACAAAGATTACCGTTTGGCGCCATCTTGTGACAAACACTGGACAACCACAATTACCAATGGAAAATTTCGACATTAATCTATTTAATCTATTTATTGTCTTACTAACGTACATAGTTTGAATGTTAGTCACGTGGTACTATATCGTTTCGCGGAAGGATAAAAATGTTAATTTAAAACAAATATGCCAATAAAAGGTTTCAAATTCATATTCATGTCCAGTTTTTTTTCCTTATGTGGCAAGTAGCCGTGTAATAAGCGGGATAATGTACAGGCAGCCGGTAGTTATCGCAGAAATAAGCCCCTTCAGTGTGATACAAGACCCTCCGCTTCGCGTCGGGTCCTGATCACACTGTCGGGGCTTATTTCTGCGATAACTACCGGCTGCCTGTACATTATCCCTTACTTAATTAATTACACAAAAATAACGCATTAAATTTTTTTAACGCATTTTAATCGCACTTATTTTTGCACCGCGGAACGTTTCTCACTGGATGAGTTTCGGCGGACCGATAAAACGAATGGATGGAAGCGTCGATAAGAGCATGGTTGTGTGCAAGCTATGCAACAAGGAATTCGCATATCACCGCAGCACATCGAGCCTATTGCTACACTGGCAATATTGCACTGGTCTGTTGGACTTGGTTGAACAAAAATAAACAATATTTTGTTGCTTAAGCTTATGTATTCAGTCATTATTCAATGGTATACTAAAAATCCATATGAAAAAAACTTACTTCTCACTCTTCTCAGGTCAAATATTTATATGCGATTAAAATGTGATTAATTTCGATTAATTAATTACAAAGCCTCTAATTAATTAGATTAATTTTTTTAATCGAGTCCCGGCCCTAAATATTATACAGTACAATATGAAAAATAGATATAGTTTATATCGTAATATTTGCTAAGGATTACATTTTAATTTGTACTAAATTATAAGTGCTTTTGAAGGAGTATATATATATATATATATATATATATATATATATATATATATATATATATATTGAGTATTTATATTGAGTTTATGAGTTTATATCTCGCAATTCAGGCTTTTAATTCCAAGTTTATATCTCGCAATTCAATTTTTTTCCTTTAAATTCAGAATTTATATCTCGCAATTCTAATTTCTTTCTAGAAATTCAGAGTTTATATCTCGAAATTCTGACTTTCTTTCTCCCAGTTCTGAGTTTATATCTCGCAATTCAGACTTTTTTCTCAAAATTCTGAGTTTATATCTTGCAATTCTGACTTTTTTCTCCCAATTCCAAGTTTATATCTTGCGATTCTGACTTTTTTTCTCAAAATTCATAGTTTATATCTCGCTATTCTGACTTTCTTTCTTCCAGTTCCGAGTTTATATCTCACAATTCTGACTTTTTTATATCTTGCAATTCTGACTTTCTTTCTCCCAGTTCCGAGTTTATATCTCCCAATTCTGACTTTTTTCTCCCAATTCCAAGTTTATATCTCGCAATTCTGACTTTCTTTCTTCTAGTTCCGAGTTTAAATCTCGCAATTCTGACTTTCTTTCTTCCAGTTCCGTGTTTAAATATCGCAATTCTGACTTTCTTTCTTCCAGTTCCGAGATTATATCTCGCAATTCTGACATTTTTCTCAAAATTCTGAGTTTATATATTGCAATTCAGACTTTTTTTCCCAATTCAAAGTTTATATCTTGCGATTCTGACTTTTTTTTCTCAAAATTCAGAGTTTATATCTCGCAATTCTGACTTTCTTTCTTCCAGTTCCGAGTTTATATCTCACAATTCTGACTTTTTTATACCTTGCAATTCTGACTTTCTTTCTCCCAGTTCCGAGTTTATATCTATCAATTCTGACTTTTTTTCTCCCAATTCCAAGTTTATATCTCGCAATTCTGACTTTTTTCTCGAAATTTCGAGTTTAAATCTCGCAATTCTGACTTTCTGTCTTCCAGTTCTGAGATTATATCTCACAAATCTGACTTTTTTATACCTTGCAATTCTGACTTTCTTTCTTCCAGTTCCGAGATTATATCTCGCAATTCTGACATTTTTCTCAAAATTCTGAGTTTATATCTTGCAATTCAGACTTTATTTTCTCGAAATTCCGAGTTCATATCTCGCAATTCTGACGCTTTTTATATCTTGCATTTCTGACTTTCTTTCTCCCAGTTCCGAGTTTATATACCCTAATTTTGACTTTTTTTCTCCCAATTCCAAGTTTATATCTCGCAATTCTGACTTTTTTTCTCAAAATTCCGAGTTTACATCTCACAATTCAGACTTTATTTTCTCAAAATTCTGAGTTTATATCTCCCAATTCTGACTTTCTCCAAATTCCGAGTTTATATCTCGCAATTTTGACTTTTTTCTCAAAATTCTGTTTATCTTGCTATCTGACTTTTTTTCTCAAAATTCCAAGTTTATATCTAGCAATTCTGACTTTTTCCAAATTCCGAATTTATATCTCGCAATTCTGACTTTTTTCTCAAAATTCTTTTTATATCTCGCAATTCTGACTTTTTTCTCACAATTCCAAGTTTATATCTAGCAATTCTGACTTTCTCCAAATTCTGAGTTTATATCACGCAATTCTGACTTTTTTCTCAAAATTCTGTTTATATCTCGCAATTCTGACTTTTTTCTCAAAATTCCAAGTTTATATCTAGCAATTCTGACTTTCTCCAAATTCCGAGTTTGTATCTCGCAATTCTGACTTTTTTCTCAAAATTCTGTTTATATCTTGCTATCTGAATTTTTTCTCCAAATTCCGAGTTTACATCTCACAATTCATACATTTTTCTCAAAATTGTGAGTATATCAAAGTTGTTATAAAGTCAGAAAATCGCAATTCTGACTTTCTTTCTCTCAGTTCTGAGTTCATATCTCACAATTCTGACTTTCTCCAAATTCCGAGTTTATATCTCGCAATTCTGACTTTCTCCAAATTCCGAGTTTATATCTTACAATTCTGACTTTTTTCTCAAAATTCTGTTTATATCTTGCTATCTGAATTTTTTCTCCAAATTCCGAGTTTACATCTCACAATTCATACATTTTCTCAAAATTGTGAGTATATCAAAGTTGTTATAAAGTCAGAAAATCGCAATTCTGACTTTCTTTCTCGCAATTCTGACTTTTTTCTCAAAATGATGTTTATATCTCACAATTCTGACTTTTTTCTCCAAATTCTGTTTATATCTTGCTATCAGAATTTTTTCTCCAAATTCCAAGTTTATATCTCACAATTCATAAATTTTTCTCAAAATTGTGAGTATATCAAAGTTGTTACAGTATAAAGTCAGAAAATCGCAATTCTGACTTTCTTTCTCCCAGTTCCGAGTTCATATCTCGCAATTCTGACTTTCTCCAAATTCCGAGTTTATATCTCGCAATTCTGACTTTTTTCTCAAAGTTCTGTTTATATCTTGCTATCTGACTTTTTTTCTCCAAATTCCAAGTTTATCTCACAATTCTTATCTTTTTTCTCGCAATTGTGAGTATACAAAAGTTATGCTATAATGTCAGAAAATTGCAATTCTGACTTTCTTTCTCCCAGTTCCGAGTTTATTTCTTGCAATTCTGACTTTTTTTCTTTAAAGTCTAAGTGTATATCTCGCAATTCTGACTTTTTTTCTTAGAATTCTAAGTTTATATCTCACAATTTTGACTTTATAACTCTTATGACTTTATAACTTTATAAGGGCTTTATAATGGGCCTGTTTTGAACATTTTCAATTTAGAAAAATGTTTTATTTCTTAAACATGTTTGAAGTTCTTAATAGATTTCACTGTTGCACATTTACAGTCTTTTTATTTTTTTACAGTAATGTGCATTTTGCAGTTTGTTTACATGGTGTACAATGGATGCACATATTTATGACTTCTTGTTACAGTGTTCATTTAAAATAAAAGTTGTTTAAAATAAACAACTGTGTGCACCCTATTATTAATGTAGATGTGTATTTCAGTAATAAACTTAAGTAGGAGAGTTTCAGTTACCAGCATTTATATCAAAATATGGATCCCATGTCTGCAAAACTAACATTTTAAATGAAATATTGATAGCTAATCGATATATAAAAATAAGAATTGAATCGAATCGCCGAATTGGTCACAATACCCAGCCCTAACTGGCATTAAAACTTAACACTTGCAACAGCTCTAATAACTGTATCTCCTTTACAAGCACAGAACTACGAAAACTCTCCAGGTGAGTACTATATAAAAAGCAAATCAGTCTGACTGAGATATAATTCGCAAGCTGTGCCTCTGAAAACACCTTCTTCATTTATGCTCCACTGTAGGTACCACAGTTAACTTGTCTTTGTGTTTCAAAACCCATTTTATCAGCAGAGGAAATTATAAGGCTGGCATAATTACAATTTTCCCAGAAAGAAAGAAAAAAGGCACCACAGGAAAGGAACACTGCTAATTACAGGTCATTTCATGCATATCTATCATGTAAAAACACTGAAATTATAGTTGTAAGTTTTCATTAGGTGATAAGGTGTGAGCACTCTTCTGTATCTTTTCGTCTCATGAGAACACACTTGCTGCCTATTAGCTCTTAAAACGCCCAATACAAATTTAACAGCCCATATTTTTTCTGTTATAAACCACCTTCCTGCATTATTGAAAACATTTCTAGGGCAAAAATATGCTTCCAAATCAAGAAACGGCTGCTATAACTCACTGAGGGGTTTCTAAAATGTCAAAACTTTCTGCAAAATGTGATGTACTGACAAAAGAAAGAAAAATCCACAAAGTGTCGGCCAGCACTGTGACCTTGTGAAACGGCTGTCGGCAGGTGAGCAGTCTTGAGCTCAGATAGCTCCAGGGATTTCTCTGTTTGGTTGGTAAAAGCCTTGGGATTAAGGAATGGAAGGAATATTGCCAAATACAGCAGCGTTTCTGAGCACAGGATTAAGTCATACTGCAGTCTGTATTACTACAAACACCAACAGACAACACTCACACACATATTATAGAGAGACTATTTAATACGCCACAAATGGTTTCTTAGTAACTTGACGGATTTATTTAAACATAAATTAAACATTGAAGAACAGTAAAAAATTATAATGAATGTGTTACAGTGCCTTGCAAAAGTATTCATACCCCTTCATTTTTTTCACATTTTGTTTTGTTGCAGCATTATGTTAAACTGCTATAAATTACTTTTTTTCCCACATCAATCTATATCTCATACACCATAATGACAAAGCACAAAACAGTTTTGTAACAAAAATGTATTAGAAATAAAAAACGAAATTTATCTCAGGAGCATTCATATTGCTTCTAGATGTTACTACACTTTGAGTAGAGTAACTAATAATGGAAGATGATTGGAACAACTAGGACTCTAGAAAATGTCTGCCAGCCCCCATCCAAGCTGACAGAGTTTGAGAGGTGAAAAGGTGAGGCAAAGAATGGCAGATAATTGCCAAATGCAGATGTGCAAAGCTTGTCACATCATACCCAAAAAGACTTGAGGCTGTAAAGGTGCTTTAACTATGTACTGAGTTAAGGGTATGAATACTTATGCAATGTACTTATTTCAGTGTTTTATTTTTAATAAATGTGTAAAATTTGCAAATCTGGTTTTTGCTTTATCATTATTATGGTGTATGGAGTGTAAATTGATGTGGGGAAAAACTCATTTAAAGCAGCAACAAAACAAAAAAAATAATGAATGAATACTTTTGCAAGGCACTGTATATGGTATATATATTTAGCAAAATGCTCCTCTCTAGAGTTCATTTTTCTAGCTGACTAACAAGTTTATGGTCACCAAATGAGTTAAATGTGACGTTATGTGACATCGTTCACAAGCTGTTATACTGACGCCTTTCTGCGGTTAAAACACTGATTGAGTGATTACGTAAGGTAGGGTATGGATTTCAATAAGTTATACTTTCTTTTAACATACTTTGGATGTTAATTCATGTTTATTTCATGCTATAACTTGTATTAAAGTGGAGGAGATTAGCATTTCAAGCGCCACTTATCTTGAACTGAAGAGCTACAGCGATCTGTTCACTCACATAAAACAATGTCAAAATGGTATTTATTGTTTGAATATTGTAATAAAATGGAAAGAATTTCAAATCTAAGACTTTCATAACAAAAGTAATAAAGCACATGACAAACAGCTTCAAACTACTTCCAGACCGCCACCAGACATGCTTGCAATAAGCCGATTTCTCATAGTCTAACCCAAATCCATAACAATGTTATTGTCTTATACATAAAATGGGCTTTGAATAAAGAAACATGTTGACAATCAAGGATTGAGAAGAAAGGCCTCTCAACTACCAGCAAACATCTGTTCGTCTTTAGCTGCTCTCTGTTGTTGACTGAGACAGATCAGTCAAGCCTTCCTGCTCAATGAGCACATTTACATGCACAACAAAAAGCCAATCACTAGCAAAAATCAGCTACTTCATTGTTTTTACATGAAGATGAAGTACTAACAATGCAAGAAAAACTTGTTTACATCAGATTTTGGCTTCGGTTTTGATGTCCCAATCAAATGCGTGCATATGTAAAACGTCTAAATGCAAAACTAAATCAGGATAATGAGCCACAAATGTGTCCGCTGAGTTTTTCAGACATCATTAGCGACCTTTCTACAATAAAAGAATATATTGTCGGCTTAATCATAACCAGTTTAAGATGCAAATATAAATGTGTAAATGCACTCGGTGACATTAAAAAATAATGTGAAGAATATTAAAGGAGAATTCACTTCCACAATTGACATTTCCTGATAATTTACTCATCCCCATGTCATTCATTTCTTTCTTCAGTCGAAAAAAAAATTGAGGATTTTGAGGAAAACATTTCAGGATTTTTCTTCATATTGTGGACTTCAATGGAGATCAATGGGTTGAAGGTCCAGACTGGAGTTTCAATGCAGCTTCAAAGAGCTCTACATGATCCCAGCTGAGGAATAAGGATATTTTCTATAAAAAAAATAAAAATGAATGTACTTTTTAACCACAAATGCTTGACTTGCACTAGATCTGTGATGGGCGGTTAGTTCTTTGTCTGTGTACTTCAGTTTAAAAAGGTAGGGTAGAGCAAAACACTCCATCTTATTTTCTTCTCCAACTTTAAAATTGTCCAACATCGTTGTTTTACAAATTTATGCTTGACTTTCTCTGCACGTTCGCCTTGTAACACCCTGATTTTGTAATGTGTAAAGTCAAGTTAGTGCAAGACAAGCATTTGTGGTTAAAAAGTATTTTAATTTAAATTTTTTAAAGAAAATTAACCATCGTTTTACTTGATAACACCCTTATTCCTCAGCTGGGATCGTTGAAACTTGGACTTTCAACCTTTTGGCTACCATTGAAGTCCACTATATGGAGAAAAATCATGGAATGTATTCCTCTAAAACCTTAATTTCTTTGCGACTGAAGAAAGAAAGACATGAGCATCTTGGATGACATTGGGAATGAGTAAACATACAGTTGTAAAAATTCATACAAATTAGCCACTAATTTGCCCACACATAAAATAGTTATGAATTGGCATGAGACTTTCTTGGTGTTTCCCATACTGAACTGTGAAGTTCTACACAAAAGACAAATAATGCTTCATTAACTTGCAGTTGTATTTATTCTCACTGACAAGTCCCACAAACAATAAATATTATGGGAACTTGGCTAGCAAATAAGATGTGACATCTTGAAAATCATCATGATTTCTTGTCACAGAGAAAATAATCCAACATCTAGCAGTAATCTAATTGAATAAGTGAATACGTCTGGAGATGGGAGGGAAATTAGAGCTATTAGCTTTAATTAATCACCTCAAGCTATCAGAGAGATGGCTATCTGGCACAATATACAGACGGTCAGCTCATACTAGCAATCTATTCCATCTTCATTTTGCTCAGTGGGCGTCTGCTTCAATTAGCTTGTTTACATGCTGGAAAGCCTGTGAAATATGATAAATCGTACTGTAATAGCACAGGTGTCTAAACCACATGGTCTATCCTTTCAATGTAGACCTTGTTAGCAAAGTGTGTGCTTGAACAGGGCAACAGAGCTCAAAAAATGATTTATGGCTGGATCAGAATCTTCTGAATCAATTCACTCAAACAGACTGGACTGACCCATTGAAATAAATCAAATGAAACCACTTTAAAGATAGTGGATACTGGATGTGTTGGCTTGGGTTAGTAAGGCCTGATGTTGGTTTATTTCATGCCACAGCTGCTCTCTTTGGCTCATTTTCCCCTTGGCCCTACAGTGCAAAGAGGGAATTGTTGGAAAATACGCAGAACCTGGTGCACAATTAGCCGCTAATGGATTGATTCCTCTAAAACACGCAACTCCTGTGGGATCGGGTCGGATTAGGGCCATGCGCTCCAGGCCTGGAATCAGTCGGGAAGAGCGTAGAGAAAGGCATGCGAGGGTTTTGGACAGCAGTGGCCTAAACGCTGACAGGATGCCTGTGGGCACTGGAACAGGTGAAGCAGAGGCGAGGGGCTAGACTTTTAGATTGGCATTTAATGAGCTCATCTTGCATCTTGAGTTTCAGTGCATTCTGAATGACTCTGCAGGGGGTTCATACTTCCAGACGATCAAGACACTCTTAAAATAATTTAGTCGCAGTAACCAACATCTTGCAGAATCATTTCCTGAAAAGATTCTCAACCTTAAACTAAATTGCAAAAATGACCAGTTTCTGTCACTTTGCTTAGTCTTTGACACCACACATGGAAAATAAACTCATGCCAGCTCAGTTATGACACGGCACAAATATGAAATGTGAAAAGAAAAGGCGAGAGTAAAGGCAGAGCATAACGCTCAATCGACTGCTGGCAGCACAGATGGTTTCACTGACAAACTGATGTGAAAATTACACCAGTCGCTCATCACTGCACAGTATTTAAAGTAAAACATGCAAAATATGGACGTCACTTTCCACCATGATCGGTCAAATGTGGGCTAATGATAACCCTGACCTGACTCAAAGACTTCTGGCCAGGTCAGGGTCATAGAAAAGCTATGAATCATTGGCAACCGCGAGTCCCCTGGGTGACAATATGGAGTAACATCAAACCTGACACTGCAGAAAAACTATAAAAGGTCACTGAACAACAGAATAAATCAATAAGCCACTCAAGGTCATGTGTTATAGTGATGTTAACCTTCCAGAACTTAAGAACACTTCCTGATAATTTACTCACTCCTAAGAAATTAATGTTTTGAGAAAACATTCCAGGATTTTTCTCTTTATAGTGGACTTTAATCGGGATCAATTAGTTGAAGGTCCAAATTGCAGTTTCAAAGGGCTTTACACGATCCTAGCCAAGAAATAAGGGTCTTATCTAGCGAAATGATAGTAATTTTCTGAAATAAAATAAAAACGTATATACTTTTTAACCACAAATGCTCGTCTTGCACTAGCTCGTTGGAAAGGTCACATGTGACGTAGGTGGAAGTACCGACCCAGTGTCTACAAAGCGAACGTGCAAAGAAAGTCAAACTCCTTTCACAAAAAGGGTAAAACAACGATGGTGGGCGATTTTGAAGTTGGAGGAGAAAATGAGATTAAGTTTTGAATTGGAATACACAGACGAAGAACTAACCACGTTACGTAATACGTGAAGTGATGGAAGTGCAAAAACAAGCTTTTGTGCTTAAATAGTATAGAAATTTTAGTTTGTTTTTTTTTTTTTTTCGAAAATGACCTATCGTTTGGCTAGATAAGACCCTTATTCCTCATCTGGGATCATGTAGAGCCATTTGAAGCTCCATTTAAACTGCAATTTGGACCTTCAATCCTCTGAGGTTCCCACTGAAGTCAACATATGGAGAAAAATCCTTGAATGTTTTCTTCCAAATCCTAATTTTTAAGTATTAAATAACACAGAGAATCCTGGTGCTGATCTAGGATCCTATTTTGTCCATAACACTGCTGATCTAATTCAATTCATGCTAAAGAGACTCAGCTGATCAAAAAACAGGATGCATATGTAAATACAAATGAGTTTTTTCAGCACCTCCACTTCCCTCTGAGGTGTGATATCAGTACCATGGTAACGGTGGCTTGAACACATCCGCTGTTATCACCCTTGCCAATGCAGCAGAGAGCAACGCCTCCCTGAACTTTCTGTGTATCAGAAACTGAGACCAGCCAGTGCTGTTACTAACACTGCTCTCTAACACATACAACTGGACATACAACTGTGCAGATGCCACACTTCATCAATGGCATATCTATCTAAAGAGACAATTTATGAACTCAAATATAACAGGCTCTTTAGAATATATATTTCTGCTTAGTCATTGGTATTCTATGGTAAAATCATTAGTGTATAAATCACTGTACCACTGTCAGAGGCAACCAGTTTCCTACACAGCTGTGGTAGCGTGATGTGTATCGTATCACTCTGTGGTCGCTTTTATCATCATGTCTATTTCTTCCTTTCTTTGTAAGTAGACTAAAATACTTACCAAATATACCAAAATATATGGTGTTAATATGAAGGAATTCATACTCGCAAAAGTGTTTTTCCCATATTTTGAATTACGCATAGCAATATGTTGTGTTTTAGAGTTGAAGGAAATGTCTGCTTTTTAAATTTTGAGCACTATCCTAATGGGAGTGCTCTTAATCTCAGCTTGTTACCTGTATAAAAGACACCTGTCCACAGAAGCAATCAATCAATCCGATTCCAAACTCTTCACCATGGCCAAGACCAAAGAGCTGTCCAAAGATGTCAGGGACAAGACTGTAGACTTACACAAGGCTAGAATGGGCTACAAGACCATCGCCAAGCAGCTTGAGAAGGTGACAATAGCTGTGCGATTATCCGCAAATGGAAAAAACACAAAATAACTGTCAATCTCCCTTGGTCTGGAGCTTCATGCAAGATCTCACCTCGTGGAGTTTCAATGGTCATGAGAACGGTGAGGAATCAGCCCAGAACTACACAGGAGGATCTTGTCAATGATCTCAAGGCAGCTGGGACCATAGTCACTAAGAAAACAATTAGTAACACACTACGCCGTGAAGGACTGAAATACTGCAGCACTGCAAGGTCCCCCTGCTCGAGAAAGCACATGTACAGGCCCGTCTGAAGTTTGCCAATGAACATCTAAATTCAGAGAAGAACTGGGTGAAAGTGTTGTGGTCAGATGAGACCAAAAATCGAGCTCTTTGGCAACAACTCAACTCGCCGTGTTTGGAGGAGGAGGAATGCTGCCTTTGACCCCAAGAACACCATCCCCACCTTCAAACATGGAGGTAGAAACATTATGCTTTGGAAGTGTTTTTCTGCTAAGAGGACAGGACAATTTCACCGCATCAAAGGGACGATGGACAGGCCATGTACCATCAAATCTTGGGTGAAAACCTCCGTCCCTCAGCCAGGGCATTGAAAATTAGTTGTGGATGGGTATTCTAGCACGACAATGACCCAAAACACACGGCCAAGGCAACAAAGGACTGGCTCAAGAACAAGCACTTTAAGGTCCTGGAGTGGCCTAGCCAGTCTCCATGCCTTAATCCCATAAAAAAAATCTGTGGAGGGAGCTGAAGGTTCGAGTTGCCAAACGTCAACCTCGAAACCCTAATGACTTGGAAAGGATCTGCAAAGAGGAGTGGGACAAAATCCCTCCTGAGTTTTCAAAATTAAGCATTGCTTGGTAATTGGCCAACAAAGTATTGATAGTTGTCTGAATTTTTGGTTGATTATAATCCATTACATACCTTTCTATCAAAGTTATCTGACATTATCAAGATTTATTTGTTCTGACACAGTTTAACTCTGAGTTCTTGTCATATTTTATTACCATTTTCTAAATTATAGCGAAATAAACTGTGATAATGTGAGAAATGTTGAAAGTGTCTGAATACATTTTGGTTTGACTGTATATATTTGCTGACTGTGCATCACCCTTCACATAACTTCGTTTGCCCTGTCACTTACCCACTAAAGTCAACAGCACCATTACAATGAACAAGTCAATGCATCAGAAATGTTTAGAAACATCCATCTCACTTATTCATTCCTTTACAGATCTGCCAAGAAATGTAATTAAAAAAAACAGAATTATGTCTGGCTCTGTAAAAAATGTCAGAAGAGGCAGGCACCTGATAACTGAAAAAGGTTTTGGCTCAGGGCCTCAAGTATGAATCAGTCTTACACAAATTTAATTAGGAGCAAAGGCAACAAAAGCTGAGTTGACAAAGTGCCAGGATGCACATTTACTGAAGTGTATCACAGACATGAGGACACGGCTCAGTGGGACTGGTTCTGATCCTACAGCCCAAAGCAGAGATTACAGAGAGAGACAGATAGTGTTAGAGAGAGAGAGAGAGAGAGGATAAGAACAAAAAAAAAATCACAGACAAAGGCCAAAGAGGCCACACAGTTAAAGAACTCTGATAGCTTCATCTAAATTTGGCAATGAATCTAAATTCATAACATAATTAGAATAGGAAGGAATAGTTCAGCCAAAAATGAAAATTCTGTCATTAATTACTCACCCTCATGTCTTTTTGTTCGTAAGAACACAAATTAAGTTATTTTTGATGAAATCCGAGAGCTTTCTGACACTGCATACACAGCAACGCAACTGATGCGTTAAAGGCCTAGAAAAGTAGTAAGGACATTGAGTCCTTTTATGTATTTCTTGAGCAGCAAATCAGCATATTAGAATAATTTCTGAAGGATCATGTGACTCTGAAGACTGGAGTAATGATGCATTTTTGGTTTTAATCCCAGTGTGTCCAGAAATTTTGGCTTAGCCAAGAATTTGCGTATCACTACCTAAGACTTAACCGAGTGTAAACAGATTGGATGAATCTGGATATGTGTCAAAATATTGGATGTGTGCTGTGAAAATGTAGCGAGTGAGATAGACAGTGAGACAGAGAAACAAATACAGAGAGAAAGGCAGAGAAAGCGAAACACAGGGTTCACAAACAGACAGTTCTCTCATCAGACCCAATCTGTCAGTCACACTCCAGTGGAGGCAGATGCTGTGAAGGTGCTGACAGATGTCGGTCCCATTGGTGAACTCCAGTAACGTCCAGCACAGTCATCAGAGTCACCAAAAACAAGACAAACTCATAGACTTGCATTCGGCAAGAATATTCTAGATACAGCTAGTCTGCCTGAGAGGATTACAGGTAAAGATATAACCAGACTTGAACTGAGCCCCCAATACTGAAAGAGAATCTTTCAGGTGATGTGACACAACATGACCAAGGGAGCCATCACATCCACACCATCAGCTCTTCCAGAATTGTCTGAAGTTCCGCTCTTTCATGCATCACAGACATTCTGTTTTTGACAAGCTTAAAAGTGCCTTTGGTGAGATACAGAGAATATCCATCATCAGATACACTGGAGAACACAGAAGATGGCAACTCCTGACAGAACCGACGTCAGTTCTCCCCAACAGCTTTTACATCAGCTCACCTCCTTCATCACGCCTTTTGTTCTCTGCCTCAACCAAAATAACTTCATTCATGTATTCCTCATTATTAAACAACAAAACAAACGTTTCTGTCTCAAGAAACCTGGCTTGGAGTCCCTCCAAATTCTCTCTCTATCTCTGTCTCTCTCTCTCAGGGGATCCAGGCGACAGAAAAAGCTCAAAAAGTTCACTGCGGTAAGTGTGGTTTCAGAATGCGTCTCAGAACAGGACACTGCGTCTCTGTATACAGAGAAATATGCAGCATAGAGGTTTACGGACAAGCTGTTGTGAATAGAATAGTTAGCACATTATGTAAAAGCATACCTATAATCATACCACCAGGGGCATTGCAAGACATAATGACATTTGTGGCATAGCCAATTAGAGCCATGGCATAATGACATGGCATAAACTCAAGAGTCATGTTTGTTGGATTTTTAAATGTTGGCTATTACAGGGATAGTTCACCCTAAAAATTAAAATTACCCCATGATTTATTCACCCTCAAGCCATCCTATGGCTTTCAGGAAATATGATCGGAGTTATATTAAAAAATGTCCAGGCTTTTCCAAGCTTTATAATGACAGTGAATAGATTTGAGATTTTGAAGTACATCCATCCATCATAAAAAGTACTTCACACAACTCCGGGGGGTTAATAAAGGCCTTCTAAAGTGAATCGATGCACTTGCGACCCTGCACCACAAAACCACATTTTATTGGTCAAAATTATTTTTCATTTACGCCAAAAATCATTAGGATATTAAGTAAAGATCATGTTCCACAAAGATATTTTGTACATTTCCTGCCGTAAACATATCAAAACCTTTTCGATTAGTAATATGCATTGCTAAGAACTTCATCTGGACTACTTTAAAGGCGATTTTCTCAGTATTTTGTATCCCTCAGTATCCCTCAGATTACAGATTTTCAAACTCTAAATATCCTATCCCTATCCTAACAAACCATACATTAAAGGAAAGCTTATTTATTCAGATGATGTATAAATCTCAATTTCAAAAAAATGACCCATATGACTGGTTTTGTTGTCCAGGGTCACATTTGTGTAAGAAAAATGTCCATATTTAAACTTTATAAACCTTCCGCTAACTGTTGTATGCATATTCACGTGAGTGGCATTCCAGCGGATGATGTAGAATCGAAGAATAGCAGTGGAAAGAGCAAAACAAAACACTGGTCATGAATTAGAAGTACAAAATGAGGATTTGTAAAGAAAAATGTTGGAGGATTTCGATAGAAGCCAAGAGGAGACTGGCTTTTCTTTGCTGTAAACAAAATTTGGTTCTTGTAAGATTAGCATATTCTCACTGGAGCTTACACTATGCCTACGTTGTATGATATCCACTGGAACACCACTCTCTCGTGAATGTGCCTACCACAGTTAGCAGAAGCTAGAGAATGCGGTTTATAACGTTTTAAATATGGATATTTTTTCTTGCACAAACAGATCAATTCACTTCAGAAGGCCTTTATTAACCCCCACTTTACTGGGCTTCATAATCTCAACACCCATTCACTGCCATTGTAAAGCTTGAAAGAGCCAAGACATTTTTAAATTGAACTCCGATTGAAAACAAAAAGTCATATAAACCTAGGGTGAGTATATCATGGGGTATTTTTCATTTTTGAGTAAACTATCTCTTTTAAATGTTTAAATGTCATCAAGGTTTGCTAAAAATTATTAACTTAAGGAAAAAGATAAAATTAATGTCCCAAATTAAAATCTCAGAGAAACCTTACTCTCTGAGATATGCGAAAGTCTGGGAACCCCTTGCAGAATCTGTGAAAATGTGCATAATTTTAACAAAATAAGAGCGATCATACAAAACGCATGCTATTTTTATTTAGTACTGTGCTGAGTAAGATATTTTACATAAAAGATGTTTACATATAGTCCACAAGACAAAAAATAGCTGAAATTATTCAAATAACCCCCTTCAAAAGTTTGGGAACAAACAAGGGACTCATGAACAACTATCACAAAACAAAAAAAACAGTCTTAGATCATTCAGGTAACCACACAGTATTAAGAACCAAGGGTTCCCAAACTTTTGAACAGGGTTTTTTAAATAATTGTATTTATTTTTAAAAATATCTTACTCAGGGCAGTACTAATGCATGAACTCTTATTTTGTTCAATTTATTTACATTTTCACAGATTTTGCAAAGGGTTCGCATGCCACTGTACATGTCAGTATAAGTCCAAGAAAACTACGTTGGTCAGCGAGTTTTAAGTTTCAAGCTTTGGCTTTATGTAAATTAAATGCTGATTCCATCGCTGCTGACATGACACTCATTAGCTTTCAACTTGTTTTAGCTGTGTATGACACATAATGCAACACCGGTGCTTTGTAAGGGCGGCCACAGAAGGTTAACAACGAAAAGACCAACTGCTAATTGTCTTGCAAGCACAGTAACAAGCCTACACACAATCCAAATCACATACAGACCGCTATCATTTAGAAGACAACAGCTTGTCTTTAATTAGCAGTAACACACAAGCTGGACACTGAAAGATGCCACTGAACTGGACCTAAATGTAGATCTGGCACTGTGATAATGACAGTATGGAACAGCGTGTACAGATACTCAAAAGGGCACTTTAAATAAAGTTGAGCACAGCTGTGAACAAAACTGACAACTCTGGGGAAAATAAAAAGAACCGCAGTACCACACGCATACATCGTGGTACTCGTGAACTGATGTCACATGGACTATTTTAACAATGTCCTTGCTAACTTTCTGGGTCTTGAACGTGTCAGTTGTGTTGCTGTCTGTGCAGGGTCAGAAAGCTCTCGGATTTCATCAAAAATATCTTAATTTGTGTTCTGAAGATGAATGAAGATCCTATGGTTTGGAAAATTATTTTCATTTCTGGGTGAACTATCTCTTTAAAACAAGATAAATTGTCTTGAAAGGAAAATTGCATAATATATTAAGACTTTCAGGAAAATACATCTCAAGTTTATGTTTATTTCAAGCTTAAATCTTGAAAACAATTTAATTAGGATTATGCTTAAACCAACAAAGTTGACAAATGGTATGAAAAACAAACCAATTAAATTAAAGATTTATGGATTATATCTTTACCAAGAAACAATACAAACATAAATACCTCACACATAACACTTCCAACTTACACATATACGCTTCCACAAACACGCACACACTAAAGTTTAAATACGCCACTGAGAGTGGCCTGTTTCCCTGCTTTGAGTTAATTAATGCTTCCTGAACCTGCAATGTAAGCAAGTCAAACAGCCACTTAGTCTGCGTTCCCTTCTGCAAACTCTTTTCGAAATGACTCCGCACAAGAATTCCCTTGTAGGCAAAAGTCTTTAACGAGGAGCACCTCGGACAGCTGACGCACCGTTCGGAAGCACCTTGTGCATGTTTAAGCAGCCAGCCAATGGTAGGATGGGTCACCGCCCCTCACCTACCTGATACATGTATGTGCTAAAGTAGATCCCATTGTGTAGTTGGATCTTCGGAGAGGTAAGGTTCATCTCGCAAAAATCATATCAGAACCTGGTTTGGATCTGCGAGCCCCCCGCAGCGAGGAGAGAAGGGGAGGGTGGAAACCGAGAGAGAGAGAGAGAGAGAGAGAGAGAGAGAGAGACAGAGATAGAGTACAGAACTCTCCCTCTGTCTCTAAATCCCTGATGGATGACAGTAAGCTAGAGAATAAATTAAAGTCTTCGATGCCGGCTCGACAGCGGCGCGCAACTCTGTGGAGTGAGACCCACATGGAAACGAGAGAAAGAGACTGAGACAGAGAGACATGGAGGGGGGTGAGTAAATAGGGGTAGGAGAGGGAGTGGAGCAGGAGAAAAGGATGCTACACAGTGCAAACGGAGAGAGGGAAATAGTGCGAGGGACAAGATAAAGATAGAGATGTGTCGGAGGAGAGAGAGGACGGAAGGGACACAAACTGTGAGTTTTAATAGAGCATTTACTGGTTACATGGAGACGCAGAGACGCAAACCTGGCCTCCTGTCACTGACATCCAAACCTTGTAATGGCTTCATCCAAACGTTTCCATGGAGGGGCTACTCTACTTTGGCCAGCACTGGTGTCGACTGACATGGTTTTATTTGGAGATGGACAACCATCTTTGTCATGCGGCCTTCATTATAAGTTCACATTCGTGCACAAAGTGCAGAAGAGCCCATGAAAAAATGAGACACAGGTTTAAGCTAGAAGCAACTCCTAAATTAAGCCTCAACATGTCAGTTTATAAAGAACCAAAATGTTTCCATGGTCTAACACAGAGTTATTCAAATGTGGATCCAGAGGCTGCAAAGGGCAAAAAAAACTCTTTTACAAAATGTTTTAACAGCTGTAAAAGTAATAAAAAAAGTATTAAGATAATAAATAGTTAATAGTATACTGTATAATATTACAATAATAATAGAGTAATTAAAGCTGCAAGCAGCGTTGACCGGGCCCTCGCCGTCTGGCAGTCGCCATCCTGATAGCATCAGGAAAACGGTGCACAGTTGGCACATGCATTCACAGTAACCCTTTGGACTAACCCTAACTGTCTCTCCTCCTGTCTGACTCTTTCTCTTGCCACCCATCCCCCCTCCTTACACTCAGCCACTTACCACACAAACACACACATAGAGTGCAGAGCAGAGTGAGATCAGATATGTTTTTTTAATTTTCTTTCATTCGTGGAGTTTTGTATAATTATGAAATGAACTGTGTTTAATCAGAATGAATAGTAATTTGTATGAAAAAAGTTTCAAAGAGTTAGGATGCTGCACTTTAAATATATAATAAATTATTGAAAATTGAAAATGGAAAATGAAATTCTAGGCACGCTATCTGCCTCAAAAACCCAGGAAACAAATATTTGAATGTATTTTGTATTTTTATTTATTTGCCATGGCAACAGCATTTGATGCATCAGAGACGCCTTTACAGACTCTCATCGGCCGTGTTTTTACATCATTCTGATGAAGTTTGAAGAAAATCGAGTACAAATATACTGTTCGTTGTTCGTTCGTGTGTTAGTTCATTAACCATTGTTAACAAAAAAGACCCTATTTTAAATAGTTACCATGTTTTATGATCTACAACCATTTTTAAATATTATTTTAATGATCCATAAGCATCTGTGAAATAATTATAAACAAATATATTAAAAATAAATACATATTAACTTAGTTGATGTATTTGTTTCTCATTCTAATTAAGTGAACTGAGCAGTATAGTGTCATACTTATAAGATTTTTTGTTCTATCAGTGAGAGTCTATATATGTATATAAATCATATAATTTTTCCTTAAAAGATTAAAAAAAAGATTTTAATGCTCTTTAAGCACCTATACAAAATAATTATGTAAAACTACACTGACAGAACAGTATATATCAACTGATTCTATGGATTATTTTCATTCTTATACACTGAGAATGAGCTAAATAGCATTATTGTTCAAACGATTCCTTATCTTATGAGGACCTCTAGTGTTCATCCCTGGTACTAGAGCTTTAATCTGACAATTTATATGACACTTTTAATGTTTTTGGGGCCTCTGAGCATGATAACATTTTGAAACTACACGTATTTCCTAAGAATTTCTTGTTCTTTATATGTAAAAAGTTTTGATGAGTTAGAATAATGCAATTTAAAGATATATGGAAATAACTCTCCATCTTTTTTACTGTTACATTCATAAATCACCACATCAACACCGTTCAAGATATCCCAAAGCCGTTCACATTTTAACATCTTCAGTATCTTGGCACCATGTTGACAAAGTTTGGTGTCTGATTCTGCTATGAGTGATATGAATTTATTCAGCTATATTTTTCCAAAAATCCACATTCAAATCAAAATAGCTGACTTCCTGTTGGTCGTAGCTAATGGGTGTAAATTTTTTGCAAACAAAATCTGGTGACCAAAAATTATTAGGCTGTAGTTAAGAACTGTTAGCTTTATGGACAGTTAGAATGTTTTGTATATGCAGACAAGGGCTTTATGATGGGCCTTATTTGAATTTAGAAAAAAAAAATATTTCTTAAACATGTTTGAAGTTCTTAATAGATTTCACTGTTGCACATTTAGTCTTTTTATTTTTTTACAGTAATGTGCATTTTGCAGTTTGTTTACATGGTGTACATTGGATGCGCATATTTATGACTTCTTGTTACAGTATTCATTTAAAATAAAAGTTGTTTAAAATAAACAACTGTGTGCACCCTATTATTAATGTAGATGTGTATTTCAGTAATAAACTTAAGTAGGGGAGTTTTAAGTTACCAGCATTTATATCAAAATAGTGATCCCATGTCTGCAAAACTAACATTTTAAATGAAATAATGATAGCTAATCGATATCGAATCGAATTGAATCGAATCGAAACCATAAAAATAACAATTGAATCGAATTGCCAAATTGGTCACAATACCCAGCCCTAAT
>NC_133380.1:19438259-19494499 GCF_049309525.1 Garra rufa
GAGAATACTTTTATGCACTAAGAAAAAGAAAATAACAACTTTACTTAACAATTTCTTCTCTTCCGTGTTAGTCTTCGGCACACGCTCACGAGAGTAAAACAATGCCTGGGTTGCCAGGTTTTAACAACAAAACCTGGCTACTCAAAACTTTCCCAAAAGTAGCACAATCGCATTTCGAGGGGGGTCCACTGTTTAAAATCCCATTCCGCGGGGTAAAATACTAGTAAAATATTGTTTGTATTTCACTATAAAACTGACAGATTTTGAAAGCTGAGACTTTGGAATATCTCCCGGTGCTCCACAATAGGATATACTCTTAAATTAATTTTGTAATTTCTACGAATTATTTCTCATAATTTTGACTTTATTCTTAAAATATTTCAACTTTATTCTCGTAATTTCAACTTTATTCTCGAAATATTTAGACTTTATTCTCATAATTTCAACTTTATTCTCGAAATATTTAGACTTTTTTCTCATAATTTTGACTTTACTGTCGAAATATTTAGATTTTATTCTCGCAATTTTTACTTAATTCTTGAAATATTCAGACATTATTCTCATAATTTCAACTTTATTCTCGAAATATTTAGACTTTATTCTCATAATTTCAACTTTATTCTCGAAATATTTAGACTTTATTCTCATAATTTTGACTTTACTGTCGAAATATTTAGACTTTATTCTCGCAATTTTTACTTAATTCTTGAAATATTTAGACTTTATTCACATAATTTCAACTTTATTCTGGAAATATTTAGACTTTATTCTCATAATTTTGACTTTACTGTCGAAATATTTAGACTTTATTCTCATAATTTCAACTTTATTCTCGAAATATTTAGACTTTTTTCTCATAATTTTGACTTTACTGTCGAAATATTTAGACTTTATTCTCGCAATTTTTACTTAATTCTTGAAATATTCAGACTTTATTCACATAATTTCAACTTTATTCTCGAAATATTTAGACTTTATTCTCATAATTTCAACTTTATTCTCGAAATATTTAGACTTTATTCTCATAATTTTGACTTTACTGTCGAAATATTTAGACTTTATTCTCATAATTTCAACTTTATTCTCAAAATATTTAGACTTTATTCTCGCAATTTTTACTTAATTCTTGAAATATTCAGACTTTATTCACATAATTTCAACTTTATTCTCGAAATATTTAGACTTTATTCTCATAATTTTGACTTTACTGTCGAAATATTTAGACTTTATTCTCATAATTTCAACTTTATTCTCAAAATATTTAGACTTAATTCTCGCAATTTTTACTTAATTCTTGAAATATTCAGACTTTATTCACATAATTTCAACTTTATTCTCGAAATATTTAGACTTTATTCTCATAATTTCAACTTTATTCTCGAAATATTTAGACTTTATTCTCATAATTTCAACTTTATTCTCAACATATTTAGACTTTTTTCTCATAATTTTGACTTTACTGTCGAAATATTTAGACTTTATTCTCGCAATTTTTACTTAATTCTTGAAATATTCAGACTTTATTCACATAATTTCAACTTTATTCTCGAAATATTTAGACTTTATTCTCATAATTTCAACTTTATTCTCGAAATATTTAGACTTTATTCTCATAATTTTGACTTTACTGTCGAAATATTTAGACTTTATTCTCATAATTTCAACTTTATTCTCAAAATATTTAGACTTTATTCTCGCAATTTTTACTTAATTCTTGAAATATTCAGACTTTATTCACATAATTTCAACTTTATTCTCGAAATATTTAGACTTTATTCTCATAATTTTGACTTTACTGTCGAAATATTTAGACTTTATTCTCATAATTTCAACTTTATTCTCAAAATATTTAGACTTTATTCTCGCAATTTTTACTTAATTCTTGAAATATTCAGACTTTATTCACATAATTTCAACTTTATTCTCGAAATATTTAGACTTTATTCTCATAATTTCAACTTTATTCTCGAAATATTTAGACTTTATTCTCATAATTTCAACTTTATTCTCGACATATTTAGACTTTTTTCTCATAATTTTGACTTTACTGTCGAAATATTTAGACTTTATTCTCGCAATTTTTACTTAATTCTTGAAATATTCAGACTTTATTCTCATAATTTCAACTTTATTCTCGAAATATTTAGACTTTATTCTCATAATTTCAACTTTATTCTCGAAATATTTAGACTTTATTCTCATAATTTTGACTTTACTGTCGAAATATTTAGACTTTATTCTCATAATTTCAACTTTATTCTCGAAATATTTAGACTTTATTCTCGTAATTTTGACTTTACTGTCGAAATATTTAGACTATTCTCATAATTTCAACTTTATTCTCGAAATATTTAGACTTTATTCTCGTAATTTTGACTTTACTGTCGAAATATTTAGACTTTATTCTCATAATTTCAACTTTATTCTCGAAATATTTAGACTTTATTCTCATAATTTTGACTTTACTGTCGAAATATTTAGACTTTATTCTCGCAATTTTTACTTAATTCTTGAAATATTTAGACTTTATTCACATAATTTCAACTTTATTCTCGACCTATTTAGACTTTTTTCTCATAATTTTGACTTTACTGTCAAAATATTTAGACTTTATTCTCGCAATTTTTACTTAATTCTTGAAATATTCAGACTTTATTCTCATAACTTCAACTTTATTCTCGAAATATTCAGACTTTATTCTCATAATTTCAATTTTATTCTCGAAATATTTAGACTTTATTCTCATAATTTTGACTTTATTGTCAAAATATTTTGACTGTATTCTCGTAATTTTGACTTTATTGTCAAAATATTTTGACTTTATTCTCGTAATTTCAACTTTATTCTCGAAATATTTCAAATTTATTCTCGTAATATTTCGACTTTATTCTCGTAATACTTAGACTTTATTCTCGTAATATTTCGACTTTATTCTTGTAATTTCAACTTTATTCTCGAAATATTTCAAATTTATTCTCGTAATATTTCGACTTTATTCTCGTAATACTTAGACTTTATTCTCGTAATATTTCAACTTTATTCTTGTAATTTCAACTTTATTCTCGAAATATTTCAAATTTATTCTCATAATATTTCGACTTTATTCTCGTAATACTTCGACTTTATTCTCGTAATATTTCGACTTTATTCTCGTAATATTTCGACTTTATTCTCGTAATACTTCGACTTTATTCTTGTAATTTCAACTTTATTCTCTAAATATTATGACTTTAATCTCAAAATCTTAGATTTTTTACATTTTTTTAACGTGGCACTAAAACGCTGTCATATCTGGCTGATTTACTAAATTGAAAGTGCAAATAACTAAATACATAAGTAAATATCTGTGTAAAAGTACACACAAAATTAAAGTACAGTCAATCAGGGTGCGGGATGACGTGAAACCAGTTGAAACAATTGGAAAAAAACAATCACAGCACAAACTGCGCTATCGAAGACCAAAATGTTTTAGTTCAACCGAGAACTAATTACCAATCTCACATCCTCTGAACGTCCTGGCTGGTTGAGTCGGTTCAAACACACTGCACTTAAATGCAGTTGTCAAGGAAACAGTAACACATCTATGCCAAGTTAAAATCTGATTCTGAGAAAAAGAGATTACAGGAGAGCAGCACTACAGTCACTATTAAAAACCAAACAATCAAAGAGCAGCTTTATTCTGAGCTTCTTACGGGAGCTCTAGAAAGTCATTGAAGGAATAACTGAGCTTGAATAAGGACACTTAACCACAGATTCTACGCAGAGCTTTTAGTGAAGCAACTTATCTAATGAGAAATAACAATGCTGTAGGGCTCTGGCACTCAGTACAGTAATGCATCAGAAAAACAGATTGCTGTCATTGGACACTCAAAGGCAGTGGGTGAGAGGGAGAATTTCAGCATGAGCTCACTTTGAAAAACAGTGAAGTAAAGGTTCAGACATGAAAAATGAAAATCTCCCCTCAGGTCTTGCCTGTCCCCTACAGCCACTGTTGAAGACCTGCTCCATCATTTGTAATGAGACTAGGCCCCCTTGTGACTAGGAGGTGTAAGTGCTGACCTAGAGGGGACCGTTTCTGACTACACTTCCCATGATGCTCTAAACAGACCGCAAGCATATGAAATTCCAATACACACCCTTAAAAACGTGACAAAATTTATGTGAGTTTTAGTCCAATGTTTGTTGGTGTTTTGAGGCCTTTTTTACAAAATGGTAAGGACTGACACTGAAGAGAAGAAATTGTTGAATAAAGTTATTTTTGTTTTGTTTTTTGCACACAAAAAGTATTCTCGTGTCAGTTGTGTTGTCAAAAAGCTCTTGAATTCTTTAAAAAATATCTTAATTTGTGTTCTGAAGATGAATGAAGGTCTTATGGGTTTTTAGACAGATGATGAGAACACAAAGCTCTATGACTAGGACAAAATGACTGGCATTTTATAAATATTCCTAGTAAGTGCTTTAGTTGCAATAACATTGGTGAGAACCCCATCACTCCTTCTGTCTCATCGCTCTAAGGTAAAGAAAGAGACATGTTTCTGATAAGAAGACAGGGTTTCCCACAAGGCAGCATGATGTCAGCATCTCCAGCGAAAGCTTTCGCTCATCTTTTCCACCATTTCTCATCTCTTTTACCCCTCACCATGTATCTTTCTTTCCTGTGGCTTTTCTTAAAGCACCTCTCCAGATAATCTCCTTATGCTGGACTCTGTGACTGCATGACCGGGGAGCCATTTTACAGCTCAGCATGGTTCTCGAGGAACATACTGTACATGCACATGAACGTTAACGCCTAGTTGCCGGTGTCAGCACAAAAACGGAGACTCAGCCGCATATAAAACTCACTGGCGTACAATAACTGCGGCCACACCCTGAGGTGGCTCTGGTCAGGTCAGTTCACCTGCAAAAATCACTTATCCTTGGGATTTCAGAGACTGCTCAAGCTTCATATCTTCTCATAATATACGATTTCTGTGCATCACGACTGTCAGAAAAGATGCTGGTTAACCTGATGCTGAGTTACAGCTCACATCCATCATTGCAAAATGGGATAAGCAAACCATTAATCACTCATAGTCCGTAGTGGAGAGAACAGGATGTGAGTGATTTTTTTTTTAGTATTAGAAGGTTGTTGGGCGTCCATGATGTTATTAAAGCAAAACAAAGACAATCCAAATTCTAAAATATTTTGAAATATTTTTTGCTACGCAACTTATTTGTAAATGTATGTTAAAATATAATTGTTAAAGAATGAAAAATAAAATAAAATGATTATTTTTACTTGTAGTTTCAGCAGCCATTACTCCAAAAATAAAATTATATTCAATTAGAAAAACAGTTTTTTTTATTTGTAGTCTAAAGATACTGTAAAATATCAGCATAAAAAATATATAAAATAAATAATAATAATAATAATAATTTATATTTGCCCAACTAAATTTAATTGGAAAAACAGTTATTTTTTTACTTGTAGTCTTATACTGTAGATATCAGCACAAAAAAATACAATTAATAATAATAATAATAATAAACCTGTATATTTTCCCAACTAAATGTATATTTGACAAAGCTGAATTTTCAGCAGCCATTACGCCAAAAAAAAAAAAATTCTATTCAGTTAGAAAAATAGCTTTTTTTTACTTGTAGTATTAGACTTTATAATAAAGATACTGTAGATATCAGCACAAAAAATAAATAAATAAAACTGTATATTTGCCCAACTAAATGTATATTTGACAAAGCTGAATTTTCAGAAGCCATTACCCTAAAAATAAAACTATTTAATTAGAAAAACTGTTCTTTTTTTTACTTGTAGACTTAGACTTTACAAT
Organism: Garra rufa; assembly: GCF_049309525.1. Taxonomy (NCBI): domain Eukaryota; kingdom Metazoa; phylum Chordata; class Actinopteri; order Cypriniformes; family Cyprinidae; genus Garra; species Garra rufa. Next base: position 19,444,088 of record NC_133380.1, read on the forward strand.
AAAGATACTGTAGATATCAGCACACACAAAAAAAATAATAAAAATGTATATTTGCCCAACTAAATGTATATTTGACAAAGCTGAATTTTCAGCAGCCATTACCCCAAAAATAAAACTCTACTCAATTACAAATTGTTTTTTTTTTACTTGTAGTCTTAAACTTTACAATAAAGATACTGTAGATACCAGGACAAAAATATATATATAATAAATATATATTTGCCCAACTAAATGTATATTTGACAAAGCTGAATTTTTAGCAGCCATTATCCCAAAAATAAAACTCTACTCAATTACATTTTTTTACTTGTATTCTTAGACTTTACAATAAAGATACTGTAGATATCAGAACAAAAAAATATATAAAATAAAATGTATATTTGCCCAACTAAATGTATGTATATATATATATATATATATATATATATATATATATATATATATATATATATATATATATATATATATACAAAAATAAAATTCTATTCAATTAAAAAGTGTTCTTTTTTTACTTGTAGTCTTATACTTTACAATGAAGATGAATTTTTAGCAGCCCAAAAACCCCAAAACAAAACTCTATTCAATTAGATTTTTTTTCTTTTTTTTTACTTCACAATAAAGATACTGTAGATATCATCAAAAATGAATAATAATAATTTAAAAAAATATGTTTGCCCAACAAAAGTATATTTGACAAAGCTAACTTTTCAGCAGCCATTACTCCAAAAATAAAATTCTATTCAATTAGAAAAATTGTTTTTTTTTTACTTGTAGTCCAAGACTTTACAATATAGATACTGTAGATATCAGCACAAAATATAGAATAATAAAATGTATATTTGACAAAGCAGAATTTTCAGCTGCCATTACTCCAAAAATAAAATTCTATTCAATTAGAAAAATAGTTTTTTTACTTGTAGTCTTAGACTTTACAATAAAGATACTGTAGATATCAGCACTAAAAATATATATATTTGCCCACTAAAATGTATGTTTGACAAAGCTGAATTTTCAACAGCCAAAATAAAATTCTATTCAAATAGAAAATAGATGTTGTTGTTTTTTTACTTGTAGTTGAAAGCATTAAACATTAAGTAAAAAATTGCCAATCACTAATACAAATAAGCCTATGCTCTCATACAGACATAAAACACACAAACACATTTACACACAATGAACTACATAAGTCAAAACGGCTCAGACACATCCAAGCAAATGGCATATTCCCTCCTATCTAGTTGTCACATGCAATTATGACAAGAGTCGGTTCAACCGTCTCTTTGCTGTCATGCCATCATGTGCATCTCCTTCTGCGCACCTTCTCTCTTTCTTTGAGTGTCTTATATCTACCCAGTGGATTCTACACTTGCTGCATTCTTTTTTCACATGCATACTATGTCATCTGTTAAAAAAGCCTTTCATGTACATGGCCAAGCCATTAAAGCTCTCAAGGGTGTGCGAATGAGTGTTTTCCTTCCCTTCTCCGAATCTTTTTATGTGTTTCCAAAGCCAAATAGTAAAATTGCCTTTTTCAAAGCCTCAATCATTGAAAAGCCAACAACAATGCTGGAGAAGCCATCAATAGAGACAAGATAACGCCCAGCCATTTCAAGAGCTTGTCCAAGTCAACGAGGAATGCATGTGAAATGTCTTTTAATGCTTTTTGAGGTCTGCTATGTTGAATATTTTTCACATTAAAAGGATCACATGGAATTTGCACCCAAAGAACTCCACAGATTTCTACAGAATCAAAAAAATGTACACGACTCTCTTGTGTGTTTCTGCCATTACTTCGGTCTTCTGATTCTTCTGAAATCATTCTAATGTTATAAATGTTGACTGATACGTTTTTCCTTAAAAATGTGCACGGATTCCGTGTGGATCTGCCTGGTGATAATTGTTCCCATTGATACAGCTTTTCATATGTCACTCCAAATAACATTTTATTACCCAGACGCTCAATTTCATTAGTAAATCAGATTTTAATATCACTGAACGCTCTCTCCAATGTAATCTGTGAGTGCTATTAGTGAACAGCCTCCGCTGTGTAATCTGATACAGGACATGATCTGATACCTGCATCACATTTATCAAGAGGATGAAGGAGGGGGAAGAGATGAAACAGGAGGAAGGGCGAGAGAGAGGAAGCTCTCTTAAAGACTGACACGTTTCACAGCGTTTGTGGTTATGTATAGCGCACATAGTCGGACTGATGTCTTTATATAGGCGTGTTTATGGAAGTGAACGCTGAGACATAAAGAAGAGGTCAAGGCCACAGCTACTCGCATCCTCCCAGGGGGAACCGCAAAGGAACGTGTATGTGTTTGTGTGAATGTCTATGCTGCGATGAAACCTTACTCCCTGTAATGGGATTTGAATGGGAGAGGAAGGAGAAGGTCATGTGGCAGGAAGCTAGGGTGGCGCCTCGGCCTTACTCTTGACCTTTCTCCTGTCTGCATTTCACACTTCTCCTCATTAATATTATATAGATGCGAACACATCTCATTGTAAACATTCTTGTGTGTCAAGTCATTTTAATTTCTAGTGGCCTTTGAATGATTGACATCTTTTTAAAAAAATGTTCTGCTGTATTTCTTTAAATGTGCCAATTGGTTTGATGTTTTATTTAATGGAATGACATTTTAAGACGGAGAAAGCCAAATTCGATTCTCTCATCATCAAGGTCTGCTAGATAGTCTCTTGCAAACTTTGGAGTATGCTGCTTTTAACTAAATGTCAACTTTTGTTAATAAACAAGCTGCATGATCACTATCAATCACACTTGCCCTCTTTATAATAACTGGAACGCATAAAGTCTGGAATTACTGAATTGCAAACGTCATCAGATATGTCATTGTAAGTGGGAGGGGATGAAGGGGGATCGGATGCGAAATTCACTTTTACATGGTCTTTGCATATACAGTTCAAGTCAAAAGTTTACATGCACCTTGCAGAATCTGAAAAATGTTAATTATTTTACCAAAATAAGAAGAATCATACAAAATGCATGGTATTTTTTAATTAGTACCGACCTGAATAAGATATTTCAAATAAAAGGCGTTTATATATAGCCCACAAGAAAAAATAATAGTTGAATTTATAAAAATGACCTTTTCAAAAGTTTACATACACTTGATGCTTAATACTGTGTCGTTACCTGAATGATCCACAGCTGTTTCTTTTTTTTTTTTTTTTAGTGATAGTTGCTCATAAGTAAAGTTAAACTGCCTGCTGTTCTTCAGAGAAGTACTTCAGGTCCCACAAATTCTTTGGTTTTGCCATTTTTGTGTATTTGAACTCTTTCCAACAACAACTGTATGATTTTGAGATCCATCTTTTCACACTGTGGACAACTGAGGGACTCATATGCAACTATTACAGAAGGTTCAAACACACACTGATGCTTCTGAAGAAAAAAAAACAATGCATTAAGAGCCAGGGGTGTACACTTTTGAACAGAATGAGGATGTGTATTTTTCTCATATTCTTTTAATTTAGTACCGCCCTTCAGAAACTACAGAAGTTACTTACATGTTCCCCAGAAGATAAAATGAGTTAAATTTACCCTAACCTTCAAATTTCAAAAGTTTTATGCTCTTAATGCATCATGTTTCCTTCTGAAGCATCAGTGAGTGTTTAAACCTTCTATAATAGTTGCATATGAGTCCCTCAGTTGTCCTCAGTGTGAAAAGATGGACCTGAAGGACTTTTCTGAAGAACAGCGGGCAGTTTTACTATTCAGGACAAACAAGGAGCTCATGAACAACTATCACTAAACAAACAAACAAAAAAAAAAAAAACAGCTGTGGATCATTCAGATAACAGCACAGTATTAAGAATCAAGTGTATGTAAACTTTTGAACAGGGTCATTTTTATAAATTCAACTATTATTTTCTCTTGTGGACTATGTAAACATTTTTTATGTGAAATATCTTAAGTCAGTACTAAATAAAAAATAACATGCATTTTGTATGATCCCTCTTATTTTGGTAAAATAACATTTTGCAGAGTCTGCAAGGTGTGCGTAAACTTTTTACTTCAACTGTAAATTTGTCATAAGTAGTGTGTGGACACAACTTGAAATGATAAAAATCCATTCATGCTTTTTTTAATCCCCAAAAAACCTAAACAGTCTCAATTATCAAGCCGTTTCGATTTTCTGAGCAGTATGATGTCATATTGCTCAAGCCCCAGCCAAAACTGCTGATGGATTGTCCCATATTTGCGTATTTCCACCTACAGCTAGTTGTACACTGTCCGCCATTTTCTTCGCACTCTAGCTGCTATAGCGACAACAGAGTCTTATAAGCAATGCAGGTATTTTGTATTTGGATGTAAAAGTGAACACAAGAGTCTTCATTTTCTCCCAACATCAGAGCCACAGAGGACGCAGTGGATTCATTTTGTTTTTGTTGGTAACATGCCACCAAACACACAAAAATGGAAGAGGGGGGTGGGACATGCACCCGAAACGGGTCGCTGTGAACAGAGCTGTTTTTGACAAGGTAAAAAGGTATTGTTTTACACACCAATTGAGAAATTTTAACCAAAGTATGTTGCATACATTTTATGAAGACCCTAAAGTATCATACCAACTTGGTTGGGCATCCAAGGTCCTCTTTAATGTTTTTGATAAAGATTACGCTACCTGTTTTCACGACGAAAATGTACCTGTGGGAACTTTTTCACAAGACACGAAATATATGCCACCGCAGTTTCCAACAGAAGTAAACACTAGAGACAATAAAACAGCAAGCATTTGTAATCATTTTCATACACAGTTATGATTACAGCTCCATATGTTTTGCTCTCCAGACATAGCAAGCTTGCCCGGTAGCCCAGTTGCCCAAATGGCATGGATTTGATTGTGTTTTTACAGTACATTGGCTTTAGTTCATACTATCGGGTAGGTTTAGGTGTAGTGCAGATTGTCCGTTATTTTAGCATCAGAATTATAGCACCACTCAATGAACATTTCAAGTTAGAACTGCGGTGACACATACAAAACCGACACACAAAACGTACCATAGGCACGTTCATCTGTTCCAGGGAGAATAACCAAACACTCTTTTGGCGCCACTCAGTGGACATTTCACATCAAATATGTCAAAATGTACATGGCGGTACATATTTTGTGTCTTGCGCAAAAGTTTCCACAGGTACGTTTTCGTCATGAGATCAGGTTTACAATTACAAGCTTGCAGAGTGTTATTGAATCTGCATTTTCCTGGTTTATTCCCTAGTTCAGCTCACACTAAGTTAACTGGAAAGCCTCAATCTATTAGATCTCTCAGCAGTGTTATCCAGCTCTATGGATTCTCTTATCACCGCTAAGCCGATGATACTGTGCATCTCATTTCCTTCCTCTACATTCTCTGAGGCGGTCTTGGCATGCCTTCCTGACATATTGACCTGGATGACTACTCATCACCTCACGATTATCCTTGACAAGACTAAGCTCCTCTACTCCTCCTCCACCACCTCCCCCTCTTACACTCTTTCCATCTTGGTTAAAACTAATTCAGTCATCACCTCCATGAAACCCCAAGAGACATCCTAGATGACTGTGTGTCCTTTCTAGGACATTACAGCACTAGCATGGTCTTGCCCAACCCTGGCTTCACTCTCAATCCAAGTTCTAACCTTGTCCAGTCCTACACTTACTCATCACCAACTTATCGGTCAAATATCACTCCAAAACTCTACCAACGTGTTTACACTGGATGTAAGTGGTATGGCACAACATATCATGACAAAAGCCAATGGTGTCCATTACAATTGGTGATTATGACGACATTGGATGCAAAGCGATGCGACAGTAAACGGATGCTCCGTTCTATTTATGACACTTGTGCTACTTCTGACATGAACAACTAATGGACTGGCAACAGCAGCTCAAGCTGTTGCAATGCGGTGGCGTAGAGATGTTAAATGTATAGCTGTTGAAATGTATTTTATTTTTTCAGTCTTTACACCCAAAGCCATATAATAGCTTGTGAGAAAGAGACTAAAACTTCAAGTTCAAGTTTATTTATAGAGCACATTTAAAAACAGCCACAAGACTGATCTAAGTGCTGTACAAAAAGATATAAACATTTAAAGACAAAGTACAGACCACAAACCACAATAAAATAGATAAAATAGATGTCAATAGGCCAGGGAGAACAGATACGTTTTTAAAAGAGACTTAAAAATTGTCAAGGAAAGTGCCAACCTAATCTCAAAAGGGAGGATATTTCAAATCGTGGCCCAATCACAAAAAAAGCTTGATTCTCTATTATTTTAACAATGTCCTTACTACCTTTCTGGGCCTTGATGTCTATACAGGGTCAGAAAGCTTTTGGATTCCATCAAAAAAATCTTAATTTGTGTTCTGAAGATGAACAAAGGTCTTACGGGTTTGGAATGACATGAGGGTGAGTAATTAATTGGGTGAACTATACCTTTATATTGTCTCCCCCCACAAGTTTTCACATCACTCAAACTTAGAGTGAGACAGACAAATAGCTATTTTGGGTGAGCTATCACTTTAAGCACTTGACTAATGCTAAATGCAGATCATAATGCATGTGCTTGAACGGGGCTCATTTATTTCAGAGACTGTGGCGTCCTACTCATTGAGTCAGACAGATTTTTTGTAGGCCATTAGAACACAAAAAGCTCTATCATTTTTCAAAGAAATGACTTCATTAAAACCCATATCATTTTTCTAACATCAATAAAAGGTTATGTTGATGCTGCAGAATATTAATGGCCCTCTCGCTAACTGTGACTTGCGAGGGAAAAGAGCTGGGAATAAAACTATTGGCCATAACGCTCTGGCTATTTCCTGTTACACAGCGTCCGTCATACCTCAGCCTATTTGATTTAACGGCATTCACGCCGGACAGCCTTTAGACAACAGCGTTAACCTGCGAGGAGCTTCAGTTCCCGAGCCGGAAGAGAAAAATCACATTTCATAAATAAATCAGACGCGCTCCCCGAGAGGGAGAGAGCTACAGCCGTGCTGCTGAGATCCGCCACGGCCACCCAGAGACATCTGAGATATATGACTTCAGAGCTGTATTTAAAGCACTCTGCAGCTCTCTGTGTGTCTGTCCAATGAGAGAGAAGGAGGCTGGGGGAGGCGGATGGAGTAGTCTGGGTGTGAGTGAAGAGACGGGGGAGAGAATATGAGCATAATGAGTTTGCCTGCATGTATTTCTGCACTCACGACAGCATATGTGAACATGTGAACTTGTGCAAAGTGATCCTATAAGCCCTTACACTGCTACAGGACCGTTCTGGAGGACAGCCAAGCGGTGCAGCTGGGACTTTTGAGAAGTTCTCCATTCAAGACAAGTGATGAGTTATGTGACCTTGTGGGCTGTCTAGTCAAAACACCCTTTATTACTGATGGACAGTATTTGCAAGTAAAAAATAATAAAGAATACTTGTGTAATAGAAGATTTGTGTAGCATCTCCCATATATGAGGTACAGTCCAGTGTTTATTACAGATGTCCTCGAAACTAATAAATAATAAACAGCTTGCAATGCATTTTACGTTTGGATTTGAGAGTGAAACAGGATATTCAATGAGAAATGAAAGTATAGGGTGGATTTATAAAGATAATATACATTATATTACAGTTAAAAAAAGATTACAAATAGGGATGGACTAATATTAAAATCATGGCTGAAAAAATAAGGGGTGATAACTGATAAATGGTCAATATTAAAATTCTAAACTTATTTTCTATAGACACATTTAAAATAAAACTGAAAAAAATAAAATAAAACTAGATAGATAGATATAACAATACGATAGAACAAATGATAGAGCGAACAAACAATACATAAATGATAGACAGAGACAGAAATAACGAATGATAAAATGAATGATAGAAAGAACAAACAAATGATACATAGAACGAATGCTGGAATGAATGATAGAACGAACTATAGATAGAACAAGCGATAGAGCAAACGATAGATAGAACTAACGATAGAACAAACAAACGATAGTTAGAATGAATGATAGATAGAACAAGCGATAGAGCAAACGATAGATAGAACTAATGATAGAACAAACAAACGATAGTTAGAATGAATGATAGAACAAGCAATAGAGCAAACAATTGAATGAACAATAGAGCGATAGATAGATAGATAGATAGATAGATAGATAGATAGATAGATAGATAGATAGATAGATAGATAGATAGATAGATAGATAGATAGATAGATAGATAGATAGAATAAACGAAATAGAACAAGCGATAGAACAAACAATAAAACAAACGATAGAGCGAACAAACTATACATAGACAGATAGAACGTATTATAGATAGAACGAACGATAGAATGAGCGATAGATAGAACGATAGAACGAACAAACGAATGATAGATAGAACGAATGCTAGAATAAATGATAGAACGAATGAGATAAAACAAGCAATAGAGCAAACGATTGAATGAACGATAGAGCGAACAAACGATAGATAGATAGATAGATAGATAGATAGATAGATAGATAGATAGATAGATAGATAGATAGATAGATAGATAGATAGATAGATAGATAGATAGATAGATAGATAGATAGATAGATAGATAGATAGAACAAATGATAGAACGAATTATAGAATGAACGATAGAACAAGCGTTAGAAAAAGCGTTAGAACAAGCAATAGAACAAACAATAGACTGAACAATAGATAGAAAGAACAAATTGTAGAAAGAACGAGTGATACATAGAACAAGCGATAGAGCAAACGATAGGTAGAAAGAATGATAGAATGAACAAACAAAAGACAGAACAATAGATAGAACAAACAATAGAGCAAACAATAGAATGAACGAGAGTAAACAAACAATAGACAGATAGAACAAATTATAGAAAGAATGATAGAATGAACGATAGACAGAATAGACAGATAGAACGAATGATAAAACAAACGATAGAACGAATGATAGAGCTAACAAACAATACATAAATGATAGATAGATAGACAGACAGAACAAATGATAGAATGAATGATAGAAAGAACAAACAAATGATACATAGAACGAATGCTGGAATGAATGATAGAACGAACTATAGATAGAACAAGCGATAGAGCAAACGATAGATAGAACTAACGATAGAACAAACAAACGATAGTTAGAATGAATGATAGATAGAACAAGCGATAGAGCAAACGATAGATAGAACTAACGATAGAACAAACAAACGATAGTTAGAATGAATGATAGAACAAGCGATAGAGCAAACGATAGATAGAACTAACGATAGAACAAACAAACGATAGTTAGAATGAATGATAGATAGAACAAGCGATAGAGCAAATGATTTAATGAACGATAGAGCAAACAAACGAGATAGATAGATAGATAGATAGATAGATAGATAGATAGATAGATAGATAGATAGATAGATAGATAGATAGAACAAATGATAGAATAAACGAGATAGAACAAGCAATAGAACAAGCGAAAGAAAAAGCATTAGAACAAACAATAGAATGAACGATAGAGCGAACAAACTATACATAGACAGATAGAACGTATTATAGATAGAACGAATGATAGAATGAGCGATAGATAGAACGATAGAACAAACAAACGAATGATAGATAGAGCGAATGCTAGAATGAATGATAGAATGAATGATAGATAGAACAAGCGATAGAGCAAACGATAGATAGAACGAATGATAGATGGAACAAACAATAGATAGAATGAATGATAGAACCAGCGACAAAGCAAACAATAGAATGAACTATAGAGCGAACATAGATAGATAGATAGATAGATAGATAGATAGATAGATAGATAGATAGATAGATAGATAGATAGATAGATAGATAGATAGATAGATAGATGGGAGCAATGAATTCAAAACAATATCTAATATGCAAATGCTATTCTTGTAGAATTCAAAATTATGACATAAATAACTGTTAAAATCTCTCCATTACAGAACAGATATGGACATTCACTTGAATTAATCTTTAAATTATACATTTACGCTTCTTTCGGTTCAAGGTCTTAACCAAGGCATCTGGGTGGTATTTTTGGCCCAGGATTGGTGTAGCTCGTGATACTGACAGCACAGCCCATGAGCACAGCTCTAGCGCCTCTGCACTCACTCCATGAATAATGAAGAGACACGCTACTCAGCCAGACTGTGGATTAGCATTAGTATGATGTAATGCTTCTGGAGCAGTGTAGGACTTACTATCTACCACGTTGTCTTTATCTCACAAGGCTGGAAGAAAAATTTCCCTCTGCCGGCCCCAATCTGGGCCAGTTTACTTTTCTAAATTCCCAACATAAATAACATAAACCGGTGCTACAAAAGAAGTTTTTGAAATATCAATAAGCAGCAACTTCAAACATCACCTCATGAGGTGGCAAAATGTAATCTAACAACTGTCTCCTCTATGTGCGAGCAAGACCACACCGAGGTACAGTAAAGAGGTGTGGTCAGAGCACATGTCAACTCCGTGTCACCCCCTACTGGACTGGCATGGCACTGCAGTTGGCAGACAGTGTTGTTTCTTTGTGTCTGAAACTAGAGACACCACACCCCACTTATGCACGACTTACTATATCAGTCCGGACAGGACAGCTATAAAAACAGAATTGATCCAGTACCCATATAGGATGATGAAAAAACGAATCCCACTTAAAGAACGGGTGTTATATAGCACACTGACAAATTGCATACTACAATTATGCCTAATTGAATGATGGATCCAAAAAAGATTGTCTCTTATTTGCTTTTTCCAGTTTGTATGTAAATGTATGATGGCACCTTAGGCTAACAGTGTTAAAATGGCACATTTATGAACACAGTGCGTACATAATGCATGCAATGCATTCTTGGCATTAGCTGTAAAAAGCTTTAAGGAAAATGTCTTACAGTATAAATAATCACCCTTTGAATAATTCATGAGTCCCTCCAAGTTTAAGCATTCAATTTAGCAAGTGTGAATCAAACATTTCACGGATCTTTAACTACATTCTTCCTTGGGATTCATATTTTATGCGCAATTCACTTCGACCATGTCCCAAAAATGCACTCAGAATTTGGCTGAGGATCAAGACGCACACAATGACACAAAGAGAATGATGTAATTCACTCTGCCCATAGAATGCAAAACTGCCTTAAAACTTGACATTTACACAGAGAAAAGAAGTGTTGTATTGTACCTTATCAAAAATACTAATTATTCTATTTACTTGCCTTCATGTTGTTTCAAACCTACACTGTAAAACATAATTGTAATTTTACCTGTAAAAATGCTACTGTTAAAACCTGTTAATTAGTTAACACATTGCATGATACATACATATACAGGCAAAAACTATAATCGATCTAGGGCAAATTACTAAACAGGGCAAATTAGCGTTACAGCAAAATTCCATAAAATCGCAGAGGGGAGGGAAATTCTGTGTGTGATTTACTGACATTAAAGAACAAATGCAGCCAGATCATTTCCATAATGACCAGCGTAATCTACCAAGAACAGCTCAAATTACCTCCTGTTTAAGACAGGCTTTTTTGGGGCGTTAATGACGCAAATACAATTGACGCACACAAACGTTAGAAAATCGTGTCGCGTGATACATTTTAATACTCCTCCCATGAATTTTGTCTCTGAAAGAGAAACTCCTACAAATGCATATTCAATAAGGTCAGGCGCAAAAATGTCCATGCCCTTTCAGCGCTAATTCTTTACTGCGCGTCTTTAGTGAATCCTGACAGTACTATTTTAATGCCAAAAGATGGTTTGCGCTGGCGCAAGCTGTTTGTAAATTTGTCCCCTAACCTTTAATTTCATGTAATTTTACAGTCAAATGTGTTGAAAAATATTAGTTTTACATTACAATATTGGTATTTGCCTCAACTTGTGAAAAGGCTACTTGCCATGAACTTTGACTGCTCATGTGGATTTCTCTTAACCATATGTATTATTATAGTTGTTGTCGGTGTTAAATAGAATCATGGCCTTGCTAATTAAGAAGAAAACGGCTTTAGGTTTATGTAAAAAAAAAAATATATATATATATATATATATATATATATATATATATTAGGGCTGTCAATCAATTAAAATTTTTAATCACGATTAATCGCATGGTTGTCATGAGTTAACTGGCGATTAATCGCACATTTTTATCTGTTCTAAATGTACCTTAAATTAATACTTTTTTAAAGTTTTTAATACTCTAATCAACATGGGCATGGACAAATATGGGTGCTTTAAGCAAATATATGTTTATTATTAGTGAAACCATACTCAACATAGAAGATGAAGACTAGACATGTTTCAAAGGTCATAGATGTTTTTCAAATAACTTGTTCATGTCTATTTGACACGTGGAAAAAAAGAACATAGAAATACCAGGTTCCCATTACTTCTCTTTCTTTGCACTGAGCAATTTACTTACACAAGCCTGTTCACATTATTTGCAGGACAGGGCAGCTCACTTCTTCTGAACGAGCAAAATCTACATTTATTATACTGTTATTTGATGCAGGCAAGTTCTCAACAAAACTGTTTCCATTGTTATATTTTAGTGTTTCTGTTATCAGACAACCAAAGTAATATGAAATAATGACTGAAAAAAATCCTGAATTATGATCATGATTCAGTCGCTGAAAAGAATCATTTACCGGCATCTGGACATAAGCCACTATTCTCTGCATTATTATCGTTGTTTTTAACTTCCTGTTTGAATGCTTTCACGATCCTTGGACATTTTAGGAGTTTACCCGTTTAAAGTTATGTGATCGCAAAAACCTGCTTCTTTAATTTTTTTAAGGTATTGTTTTCGTTATAATGTACTGATTCAAAAAGCCCGGTCTCATGAAAATGCGTACTAGTAGCACGATTTTCTGTTTCTATTTGGCGTGCTATTAATAAGCTGAAATTAACTTTGGCGTGCATATGCATGTGTTTGACGTGCATATAATACGCCGTTTTCGCTTGCATACTCGTATGTGGCTTTACGCATCAACTCCACAGCACCAATCCTAACGTAGCCCGACTCCGCTTACATTTATTCAATATGGCAGAAGTGCCGGTACGCACAAAAAAGTGCAAGTACACAAAAGGATAAAATACAGAAGTGCCTGCGTACCGGCCCACTTCAAGCACTGGAAGCAACATAATATCTGGTTTAACTGAAAGCGCTGTTCCTCTGCCGCTCGCTGAACAGAGCAGACGCAGATATAAAGAGAGGGAGGTGCGCACGCATTGGGAGACTTCACGCTCGTTCGGCAAAACCGGAGAGCCTCAGAAACTATATTAGGTTTGTCCAATTATGTGTTTATGTATTGTTGCTAGACATTTTCGCTAGGTTGGCAACACTGTGCATCCATTTCTTTAACTATGGGCTAGGTAGTGGGTCAAACTGAAAATGTGCGCTGCATTAATCGCGCGTTAATAAAATTAGTGCCGTTAAAATGAATTTGCGTTAACGCGTAATTAACACGTTAATTTTGACAGCCCTAATATATAGCCCTAATATTTTTTTTTTTTTTTTTACAAAATTAGATTTTTCTGTAAAACATTGGACATGTTGTATTCAGTTTAAGACACAGAGCTGGGTAGTAACTGATTACATGTAATCTGGGTTACATAATCAAATTCCAAAAATTAAGTACTCGAAATTTGATTATTTTACATTTTAAAATATTCGTAATTAGTAGTAGTAGTAGTTATATTTTTATTGACTACACGATTACATATTATTCACAAAATAATAATAAATTATTCATCATTTATTAATTATTCTTTTTCATCTTTGACAGGCCACACAGCATTTGACCACTGGATTAAAAAAAAAAAAAGGAAAAAAAAAATTAAGTAGCGTTTCCTACATTGTATCAACTACTGACTGCTATAGTCATTCAAACAAATAAAAAAAAAAAACATTTTTATTTATTAAGTGTGTTATTTTGATTGTTGTTATTTTAAAATTATTTATTTTGATTAAAAAATATATATTATTTAATCAATTTTCATTGCGGTTGCAGTTACTCCATGAACCCCAGTTTGGGAAACCTTGATATAATGTGATGTTTAATGCACTTTATGTTGTTAATAACAATGAATATATTTTCTTTCTCTTTGTATTTTTTATATCAATATGGTACAATATTATTATATTTAAATCAAGGTGGTAAATGACTTTAAAAGCAATCCAAAAGTAATTTAAAAGTAGCCTGATTATAATGTTTTGTTCTGATTATAATTGCAATGTATAATGCAATAGTTTACGTTAACAACTACAGTTTGCCATGTAATTTGTAATCCATAACGGACTACAATTTGTAAGTAATCCACCCAGCTCTGTCAAGGCGACAGTTCAAAACCTAACTGAATCTAACCACCAAACAAAAATCTCTTCAAGAATTAAACCAAGTGGAATTGACAAGTTAGAAGTGTGTTGTTTAAAAAGAAGCTTATAAAGACTGTTCAAGACAGCTTCCTCTACTTGTAAACAAGGCTCAGCGCATCGACGTCAGGTCGCTGGCTCTTGCGTCAGCAGCACCACACACGTGTTGTGATACTCTCCTGAACGCATAACGAAAACTGACATGGAAGATAAGAAATTGTTGAATAAAGTTATTTTTTTGTTTGTTTTTTTGCACACAAAAGTATTCTCGTAGCTTCATAACATTACAGTTGAACCAGACATCACATGGACTATTTTATCGATGTCCTTACTACCTTTTTGGGCCTTACTAACTGGGTCAGTTGCTTTGCTGTCTATGCAGGGTCAGAAAGCTCTCGGATTTCATCAAAAATTTGTGTTCTGAAGATGAATGAAGGTCTTGCGGGTTTGGAATGACATGAGGGTGAGTTTAGGTGAGCTATTCTTTTAAGGGTATACATTACTACTCTAAAATACTCTTTTTTGAAGAATGCAGCTTTTGTTATACAACGCTAGTTCATAGTGACCAGCTTCAATGCTCCAAAATGGACAAAAATGCTACAAAAACATCATAAGAGACTTCATTTGGCTTAAACACTACACTGCAATTCTTCTAAATGCATATGATATAGCTTTGTAGAAAAAAACAGACCAACATTTTACTCATAACTCAAGTTTGCACTTGTGTACAGATCTAAAAATGTTAATTAATGACTTACATTTTTGGTCTGTTCCTCTCTCAAAACTATCATACGGCTTAGGAATACATTAAATATGGTGCACAAGTTGTATAGACTAATTTGATGGCACATCTGTTCTGCTTTTTTGGTTTTTCAAAGTCTTTTTTGGAGCTTGACACCCCCAGATGTTAAATATAAAACATTTAAAGTGTAAGTAAATAATGACAGAATTAATTTTTTGTTTAACTGTCTATACCCGATTGTATTTTTTTGACATGTGAAATGTTGATGGTCAATATTAGCACCTGTCTAGAGGATAAGGCCGAGAATGTGACATGAGACAGATCCATCAATGGTAAAATCTGATGAGGTTGTTTCCTCGTGTGTGCATTTGTGAAAGGAAGTCGCTGACTGTTTACACCTCTTGGGGTAGATGGGAGATGTAAAGTTGACTTCAGCTGCCACAACGTCTCGCTGTTTCCAAGGAGACGGGTTTTTCAGGGCCCCTGGACACGAGCCATTTGAAAAAACAAGGAAAGAGAGAGACAAATGTGCGGAGAGCGAAGAGGCAGGGCAAGAGTTACCGAATATGACATCTGAATGGTGAAACGGTCAGCATACCTAACCAATATACACAGAGTCAACATGAGCTAGCTATACCGGTCATGTTTACATACTGTGTACACTTAAATAGATGGGCCTCTCTTTGTCGCGAGCTTTAAATAGCCCGTAAGGGCAGTGCTCAACTGTTCCATCAAAACAATACAATGCTTTCCTCAAGAGAAAACATTAGACTATATATGCACCTCGCTATTTCAAAACCAACAACTGCTTCCAATTTTAATGACTCTTTCCGCGGCCTACATTTGAATTCCCATCCAAAACCTCCTCCGAAAACGCCCCTGGCAGAGCAATGCCGTCATCCTAACCTCTTGCACTATTTCCCAGAAGCAGCACGAATGACATGACCCTGTCATCGAGTCCCAGTGAGCACCGATCTAGACAGCAATGGCCATTCCAGAACGGCCTGTGGTGCCACACATGCCCCCTTTTTTTTTTATTACAGCCCATCCCTGTCTGGCACACCGATCAGCACACCCACTATCAGTTATACACAACAAGAGCCCATTACACCGACAATGAAGATTACTGTTGTGTGGTAAAGAACATTAGTCACAGAGATCTGGGGAAAGAAAAAAGGCAAGAGGAAGAGACAGAGCGAGAGAACTGACTGTATTTAACCGTTTAATTGGACAACGTGGAGGATTTAGAGCAGCATTTTTAGGCAGCGGACCACTTCAACGGTAAAACAAACCGGAGGGGAAGTGGAGAGAAAACACTGACTACAAAACAACTGTCTTCACTTTTTATAGGGCTAGGCGATAGGGCCAAAAAACGATCATGATAAAATTTTTCATATCATTATTTCTTTCAAGCTTAAAGGCAAATTATTGCTCCTAAGTGAAAGTTGTAGAAACCAGGCTGTTAACTGTGTTTTTAAACTACTCTTTATGGTCAGAACATGACAAGCACTTCACATTTTTTTCACTTTTTTTTAACTCTTTAATAGAAAAATTAATTTCTTAGCTTCTGTATGTAATTCTGTAATCATGAAACAGGTTTATGTTTCTTGACTTTGATGACAGGCTGAAATATTAATAATATAATTTCTTTTGTCTAGAAATGCACATTTCACTAGTTGGGAGTTAGGATGCAGATCAGGGATGTTCATTTCGGTTAATTTTCCTGACCGACAACCGCTGCTCGTTATCCGAACATTAACCGTTAACTGATAAAATTAGAATAATAAATTAGTTTAAAATAAAAATAGAATGCACGAGTATCTGTGATGATACATTAAAAATACAAGCAAATGTTTTATTTTAACGTGCAAACAGCAGCATACAGAGCAACAACAAAAACTGTATTGACATATACTTAAATTATCACGCATCAGCAGCGGTTCTGAATGAAAAAAAAAGAATAATATAAATAGGCCTACACTAAATATGTATAAATTAAATAACTAGCTAATTAAGATGACAAAACTAAAACACACTGAATCCTTTTATGCGCTTTGAAGAACTGTACCGGTCTTATTCTTTTCATCGGACATAAAAATATATAGCAGGCCAGCCAATACCTCAGTGTGCCTAGTTTTTAACATTCCACATGCTGTACGGATAGGCAGGACCGCTGCCTGTTAACTCTTAGATCGGCGAACAAAACACCATCACAAAAACCCTTTCAATTTGCGGTTCGGGACTTCCATCCACTGTCATATGCGTGGAGAAGCGCGTGTTTTACACCGTTCAGCAATAGCCAATCACAGACATGTATGTTGATTCGATTATCACTGTGGCCAATCAGAGGAGGCTATGTTTCAATCCACTCACCAACCAAAGTGCCGGTTTCAGTTTTGCTGATTTCTACACTTTCGCGAACTCTCTTATTAAAACAAAGAAAGTGTTGGCATTATATAAATAAGAGATTATTTGTGCACTGTAAAGGTTATTTTATTACTTTTTAATAACTTTATGAGATTGCGATGAACTACTCTAGGTAGGTGATAGCTTTCCAGTGATTGTAACGGGAGCGCCTATTGCGCACTTTCTAGACTATAATTCATTCGGAATTTGAATACATTCACTCACGGATTCACTCTCTGATAACCCAATAACGCCACTTGCCACTGAGTTGCATATACTACATCTGTTTACTAAGTAAAGGTGAAGCGAAATATGTCTGTACAGCCACACTGCACGTGTCGACACGCGCGCGTGAGTAAACAGATAACTTACAAATAGCATTATTTCTTTCACCATGCAGCAAACGTAAAAAAATAAATTAAAAAAAAAATAGAAAAAAACCCTTTTAAACCGTTTAACTGATAGTAATAATCAGTTAAAATTCTTACTGTCGGTTAACGGTTAAACGGTCAATATGAGCATCCCTAATGCAGATGTAAATTTCTGCCCCGAAGACTGACACGGAATAGAAGAAACTATTTTAACAATATTTATGCTACCTTTCTAGGCCGTGAACATGTCAGTTGCATTAAAAAAAGCCAGAATTTCATCAAAAATATCTTAATTTGTGTTCTGAAGATGAAAAAAGGTCTTAAGAGTTTGGAACAACATGAGTGTGAGTAATTAATGAAATAATTTTCATTTTTGGGGTAACTATCCCTTTAACACACACACAGCACATACTCAAATCCTCAATGTAGTAAGTTTTTGAAATGAGTCACATGCTTTAAAAAGAGCAGGTCATATGTTTTTTTTAGTGTCTTAATATAGTGTTGGAGTCCCCTACAACAGGTCCAAATGCATTTAAGTTCAGAAAACATTGTAATTTTCTTAGAATATACATATATACATAGAGTCATTTGTCAATGATTTCGAAACGGTTTGTTCGAATCACCTTTAAGCGTAATGTCGGTAAACCCCTCCCTTTCATAACCCGTCTCTGCTCTGACTGGTCAGCTGGCCAATCCTGTTGTGATTGGCACAGAGAGAAGTACTTGAGCAAGTTAGCCAGCGCTACCATATGTGTTGCCAAGTCTCCAGTTGTTTTTTATGTCTGCAGGTTGAAGCGACCCCAATAACATCATATTTAGCCCTTGGAATACGAGTTTACCAGGGAAACTCTGACAAAAAAATGTGTATTTTACACCCTGGAATGCGATTAGTTAGTTTTGAGTAGCAACTGGGTGGGTTTTGTTGTTCAAACCCGGCAACGCTGAGCACCTTTACGTAAAACAATAATATAGTGCTCCAATCCGTTCCTAAAATACTGACATAAAACATTTTGTTTAACACTTATGCAAGCGAATCATGCCCACAGCTAAAGTCTAGCTGCTAAACTGTAAACACATAACAAAACAATAACGGTGGATACGTTAGCCGAGTGCTAACGTAACTAACTGATGAAACGACAGTTTGTAAAACAAAATATGTCTAAATTACATTCTTTATTATTAAACAAAGTAACTACAATAAAGACAGTCTACATTAATCAGCACATTCTTAGGAAACAGTGGGTTCACAGCAAATTATCAGAACTATTTCAGTAAGACAGTAATATCGTGGTTTACCTGGAAACCTAAAGCTGCACTAGGTATGCATCGCATATTAGCCCAAAAAAGTAGATATTTTGCTCACTCACTTGAAAATGCACACATAATGTATCAATCGTACTTACAGGTTGTGGTTCGGAGACGCTTGTTAGTCCAAATAAAGAAGATTAGAAGCCAAAGAAGATAAAAGCCAAAATTAAAAAAAGCAGTCCTCTGTAAAATGCAGTGTTGTTTTCGTCAACAATGACGATGACGAAATCATTTCGTTGACGCAACTTTTTTCCATGACGATAACGAGACGATGACGAGATAAAAATGGCTCGTTGATGACTAAAACATGACGAGATG
Source organism: Garra rufa (assembly GCF_049309525.1). Lineage (NCBI taxonomy): Eukaryota > Metazoa > Chordata > Actinopteri > Cypriniformes > Cyprinidae > Garra > Garra rufa. The sequence continues at coordinate 19,463,626 of NC_133380.1, forward strand.
TGTGTGAGTTTTCGTTGGCGAGACGAGAATAGACCAAAATGTTAGTGGGTGGTCCGTCAGACGTTTAAAATGCACGACATTTCTGCTTATTGTGCATGCCAATTAAAACCTAAGAAGTATCTGCCGCTATGGCAAGCTGTTTTAGCATTAAATACTCTTTGCCATACTAGTAGGCTATGGCAAGCCGTTTTAGCATTCTATCCTTGTTTGGTTACGCCCACCACCTGGCGTGCAGCACACAACGTGCTCAACATGTCACATTGTTGTCACTCAGACAGACAGACGATTAACCATGATAGCGGCAGTTTGCACATTATTTCAAATATATGTATTTTATGTCTAAAACCATTCCTTCATTATTGTAATTATTGGTGAAAATAGTCGATCCGGAAGCTCACATTGTGTTGAACTATAGATCTGCTATTTTCACAACTTATAAGTGACACTACCCAACAGCAAAATACTTACTGACCCTTTTTTTGACTAAAATTAGACTAACACCTTTATGACTTTTCGTCGACTAAAATTGGACTAAAACTATCACATATAGAAGTGACTAAAATTTGACTAAAACTAATAAGCATTTTAGTCCAAAAGACTAAATCTAAGATGGCTGTCAAAAACAACACTGGTAAAATGACAAGCAAACAACCAAAGGTTCAAATTGTATTGCTGTGGTCTTGTGGAAAAATTAATTTTAACCACTGATTCTTCACATCATCATCTTTTGGCAAACAACAAAACAACTTTCACAGCGCAGAACACAATGTCTTCTCAACTGATTTGTTTATAAATAAAACACCACTTATAAAGTTAACCAAGAGTATCTCCTATACGACAAACATGCCATGATATTTTAGGGGATTCACCTCTGCAATTCAGCAATTTTTACAACTCCAGATTTAACTTCTCTCCTAAGAATCCTTGTTTAAGGCTCAGGATGCTTAATGCATAATCATTAGCATTGACTTCCAAATGAGCATCAGTTAAACTGATCTCAAACATGCCATGGTCTGCAGAAACACATCCCGCCACACTTGCTCATAGTCGCTTTTAGCCTAGTCACCAGATGTTTTAAAAAGGATGCTGTGGAGAGCCCCTGGAGCCGTATTAATCTTAAGATGGCTACCATGGAAACAGTTTGGCATTGCAAGGATCAGACAGTCATCTATTTTATCACAAAAGAGCAAAGGTGCTTATGCCAGGCAGTCATCGTGCCATGTATATTCATACAGGCCAGACTAAAATTCCATATACAGCGCATTTTTGTTAATAAGTAAATGTAATAACTAACATCTACAATGAGCAAAAAGACACAGGCATATGTTTAGATTGGAGCAGATCTATTTCAGTCTAAACTGTAGTGGTTATAAGACCACACACACACAAGCCAGTCTTATGAATGCCAATTAAGTCAGGCAATCTGAGCGGAAAAAGAATGGCACAAATCAGAAGAATGCTTCAGTTCCTCCCTGCGCCGTGCCAGTGTCTCTAGTTTACATGCCAGTGACCGCATCCAATCTGAAACAATTAAAGAGCTTTGCCCTATGTGTGTGTGTGTGTGTGTGTGTGTGTGTGAGAGAGAGAGAGAGAGAAAGGGAATATGTGGAAGTGACCTGATGCCTGTGTGTCTGCCCTGAAGATAAAGGACACCCTGATGCCTGTGCACACAAAAAGGAAAACATTGATTAACCCTGAGAGACCTACAGAGAAGGCCAGAGAAAAAATATGCGTTGTAAAAAAGCTAAAGAAATACAAGAATTACATTTTTTTTTTGTGTGCGCATATGTAGGTTTTGCTGACAGAGAGAGGCATTCCCCGTGACTTTTATACAACAAATTTGACGTTGTTACTTGTGTCATGTTAGATATTTAAAAAAAAAAAAATGTGAACACAGTGACGAACACGGAGATGACGAACATTTAAATATGGATATTTTTCTTACACAAACATAGCGATTCACTTCAGAAGGCCTTTGTTAACTCCTCGGAGCCATGTGGAGCACTTTTTTATGATGAATAGATCCACTTTATTGGACTTCAAAATCTCAACAGCCATTCACTGCCATTATAAATCTTGGAAGAGTCAGGATTTTTTTTATATGTGACCATGGACCACAAAACCAGTCATAAGGGTCAGTTTTTTTTAAATTTTGATATATACACCAATCCGAAAGCTGAATAAATAAGGTGTATGGTTTGTTAGGATAGGACGATATTTGGCCGAAATACAATTATTTAAACATCAGGAATCTGAGGGTGCATCGATTAACCCTGAGGGATGTACAGAGAAGGCCAGAGAAAAAATATGTGTAAAAGAGCTAAAGAAATACAATTAAAAAATTTTTTTGAGTGCGCTTATGTAGGTTTTGCTATCAGAGAGAGGCATTCCCTGTGACTTTTATGCAACAAATTTGACGTTGTTACTTGTGTCATGTTAGATATTTAAAAAAAATGTGAACGCAGTGACGAACACGGAGATGACGAACATTTAAATATGGATATTTTTCTTACACAAACACATCGATTCACTTCAGAAGGCTTTTGTTAAATCCCTGGAGCCATGTGGAGTACTTTTTATGATGAATAGATCCACTTTATTGGACTTCAAAATCTCAACAGCCATTCACTGCCGTTATAAATCTTGGAAGAGCCAGAATTTTTTTTATATGTGACCCTGGAGCACAAAACCAGTCATAAGGGTCATTTTTTTTTTCAAATTTAGATATATACACCAATCAGAAAGCTGAATAAATAAGGTGTATGGTTTGTTAGGATAGGGCAATATTTGGCCGAAATACAATTATTTGAACATCTGGAATCTGAGGGTGCAAAAAAATCTAAATATTGAGAAAATTGTCTTTAAAGTTCTCCAAATGAAGTTCTTAGCAATGCATATTACAAATCAAAAATGAAGTTTTGATATATTTACCGTAAATTTGCAAAATATCTTTATGGAACATGATCTTTACTCAATATTCTAATGATTTTTGGCATACAAGAAAAAAATTTCATTTTTGACCCATACAGTGTATTGTTGGCTATTGCTACAAATATACCCGTGCAGCTTCTGACTGATTTTATGGTCCAGGGTCACATTGAACTCTTTAACATTACGACTGTTTTCGTTTGAAAGAGGAAAGTCATATACAGGCCCAGAAGAGGTGGACAAGGCCTTTATATCTCATAGAGCTATCAATTAAGTAGCATATTAATGATTATTATGATAACTACTTTTCAGAGAATGTTTGAAGCATGCTTTCCCACAGAGATCACAGTGAAACTATGAGCATGAAGGGTCATGTTTGTGTCTCTATTAAAAGCAAAACATCTTAAGAGGTAGTTAAAAAGAGTACGGGGAGGTTGAGAAATACAGAACAGAGGCCCAGCGTCTCGGGTGACTGCGACACGGTGGAAAACAACATTGACATTCATGGCGGTGAGACAGGGAAACGGTCACATGAGGGGATTACTGTAAATATTCAAGGGCTAATATTTGTTATTTAACAAATGCATACTGTTTTGTCACTTCCCGCCTTTTAATCTCCTTCACGGCTGTATTGTCCTCCCTCTCTCGCATCGAGGACTGGAGCCAAGTCCTGAGATCTATATTGACCCACCAAAGCCGGACAGTGAATGAATGGGTTTGTATTGATCTTCTGGGCATGCCTGGAGGTCCAAAATAGCATAGTGAAGGAGAAGACCTAAAATAAAACATCTCATAAATGTTACATGTAAATATGGCTGAGCTTATGGCTCACATCGTGCCAGGGGTTGAATGGTATATCTCTATAAAACAGACGATGGAGGGTAAATGACTGTTAATATATTTTTTTAATCAATCTACATTATTTCATTAAAAACAAATGTATCTATTACAATAATGCATTAAATTGACAACCCTAAAAATGTATTAAAATGCATTTACTTTGTTATGGTGGCAAATCTCTTTATAATGTCTGCATATCAAAACCAGAAAAATTGTTTTATTGCAGCAAATTGAATTCCCAGTACACATGACTTGGCCTGACTCAATGTTTACTGAGACCGTCTCTCTTAACAAGCCTTGCACTAGGCACATTCAGAAAGCCCTGCTAGCACAGCAAAGGCCGCTACACATCCCAATTACAGCCTTAATCAAATGAATCACATGGCTTATTTCATGGACTTTGGTGGAACAGGTTAACAGTCTCATTAGCTAAGTTAATTTCTTCTTTCTCGTTGGTATGCTTGATTTTCAGAGGGCATGGAAGCCACGAGTTTAATCTCATGTGCTCTTTAGTCTTACAAAACAAGCTGACATTACCTAAGCCACCAGTCGTTACTCACAAAGACTGAGGGAAATTAAATGATAACTAAGATAGAGCTATCAAACAGCCTGTTAATTGCTTAATACAACGTACATTACATTCAAGATATACAGTTGAGGTCAAAAGTTTACATACACCTTGAAGAATCTGCAAAATGTTATTTATTTAACGTGTTGTTACCTGAATGACCCACAGCTGTTTTTGTTTAGTGATAGTTGTTCATGGGTCCCTTGTTTGTCCTGCACAGTTAAACTGCCCGCTGATCTTCAGAAAAATTCTTTATGTCCCACAGATTCTTTGGTTTTTCAGCATTCAGTGTATTTGGACCCTTTCCAACAATGACTGTATAATTTTGAGATCCATCTCGTCACACAGAGGACAACTGAGGGACTCATATGCAACTACTACAGAAGGTTCAAACGCTCACTGATGCATCAGAAGGAGACACATTGCATTAAGAGCCTGGAGGTGAAAACTTTTTGAATTTGAAGTTATTTTGTCTTCTGGGAAACATGTAAGTATATTTTGCAGCTTGTGAATGGCAGTACTAAATGAAAAAAATATGATATTTAGGCAAAATAAGAAAAATTTACACATTTTCATTCTGTTCAAAAGTTTACACCCCTGGCTCTTAAAGGTTGTATCAGCGATTCTAGGCTGAAACATAAAGTGTCAAATTCAGCTGACCTTTCTTCACGATCTGCTCGCTGCCTGCCCCATAAATTGGCTGTAAAAAAACCGCGTCTCTCTGGTCATCCTAGGGTCCGAGATATGCCAAAAAAACAATCGGTGCTACCAACGACACCGTCAAGGGGTTGGTGTTGTGGACTTTCGTACTGGTGCAGGGATGTGAGGGAGGCAGAGCAAAAGTCCACAACACCAACCCCCTGACGGTGATTGGTTGGAACACTGTTTGTTTTGCTGTGGAATCGTTGGTTTTTTTGGCATATCTCGGACCCTAGGCTGACCAGAGAGACGCGGTTTGTTTACAGCTGATTTATGGGGCAGGCAGCGAGCGGATCGTGAAGAAAGGTCAGCTGAATTTGACACTTTATGTTTCAGGCTTGAAATCGCTGATACAACCTTTAATGCATCGTGTTTCCTTCTAAAGCTTCAGTAAGCGTTTGACAAAAAAGTTGAAAAGCTGCATATGTGAACACAAAAATATATAAAAAATTAAATATATCAATTATTTTCATACATGTTGGTGTTTGTCATCTAACAAATCATATTTTTGAAACACAAGCTTGAAAAACAGTTTCAACTGAAACAGATTTCTGCCTGTTCAAGTAGTCTAAATAGGTGCTGTACAGTTTCTATGAATGGAAATAGCTGCTTGAGAGTGTTACCAAGGCCACTGTGTGGACTAACTTGCTTAAAAAAAACTTTGTCTTTAGCCACTTGGTGAGTGATACCAGAGACAGTATGATGAAGAGGAGACGACAGATCTCAAAGAAAAATGAATAGCAAAATCACAATGCTCATTACAGATGCAGAAATGAAACCAAATGGCTTCTAATAAGCATTTACAATAACACTAGAATACACATGCATATTAGCTAGACCAGTCTAGAAAATAGTTTTTAGATCATAATGTAGCATAGGAAACTAAATATATGATACCACTGTTTACTGTAGATTTGAAAATTGGGTCATTAATTACTCACCCTTATGTCGTTCCAAACCCCTAAGACCTTCATTTATCTTTGGAACACAAATTAAGATATTTTTGATGAAATCTAAGAGCTTTCTGACCTTACATAGACAGCAATGCAACTGACACGTTCAAGGCCCAGAAAGGTAGCAAGAACATCTTTAAAATAGCCCATGTGACATCAGTGGTTCAACCTTAATTTTATGAAGCTACACAAATACTTTTTGTCTCAAAGAAAACAATAATAAAGACTTTTTACAACAATTTCTTCTCTTCCGTGTCAGTCTTCGATGCGCATCCACAAGGAATATTTTATTGATGTTCTTACTACCTTTCTGAGCTTTGAACGTGTCAGTAGTGTTGCTGCCCAAGGTCAGAAAGCTTTTGGACTCATCAAAAATATCTTAATTTGTGTTCCAAAGATGAATGAAGGTCTTACAGATTTGCAGCAACATGAAGGTGAGTAATTAATGACAGAATTTTCATTTTTGGGTGAACTATCCTTTTTAAGATCTTAGTCTTTCATTGCAGCTGTACTTGAATGTCTTTTGCCTACTTGGGGGTGGTGGCTTGGCTTACAAGAACTGTTTTGGACTTTGGCAGTTCTTTACGCAGTGAACTGCTTTGGCATGAACAGAAGCATCCATCATTGTGCATGTGAGACAGAGAAAGTAACTGTGTTACTGTGGAAAAACTAAGTATTAAATTTTGCCAAGCGTTTTTTTCCCGAGGACAGTTGGAGGTTGAAGCTTTGGTGGGTCAGCAGCGTGTTACTGGCTCTGGCTGCAAGTGAAGCACTTTCTTGCCAGTGAGTGCTGAGGTGCTCTAGGAAGACGCTGCATGGTGTTGTAGCGCAACTTATTTTTGAGGCCAAATATTCAACAAAATACAATTATAAAAAAAGTTATGTTAAACCGCTTTCGAAGTGGTAACATCTCCTCCACGCCTTCTCTCCCAATGGGAATCATTAACCTAGTTAGGACCTCATTAAAAGTCTCGCCTGCCTAAGTAGATTTCTTTAGCCTGACTTTAAAGAATTAAATTATTCAATAATTATAATCAAGCATCTTAGGCCACACTCCCACGTTTCCCATGTTGCCACGTAATGGTCCACACGAGCGCTACGCTACATAAACCGACCGGTTCATCTAACAGAGCTTGTCTGACTGCTCATATTCTCTTCATTTCTTACTATACCTTTTGGGCATGCTAAAATTGAGCTGTCTGGCTCAGTGGATGACCTATTTAGCATGACAGAGGCGAAATTTACTTGAACCTCCTTGAGATATTTTCCTCTCCATTGATTTTTGAGTCCAGCTTGACACCTTCTTGGCAACGTACATGTCTTGATGTCTTGGGGGTTGTTTTCAAGAATATGCCAGAGCTACGCACATTAGTCGAGGATTTGGAAATGCTTTAAAACATTTGAATATCATTAAGTGAACATGTTTCCTATTGCATGCATGAGCAAAACAATGTCTATGACAGGTGAAAAAAAGAGCCCATCTTAATGTAATTAAATTGGATTATTTTCCCCGTGAAAGTCATGAAGGAAATAAGACAGCGTCTAATTGAATATTCAGCTGTGGCTGCCTATAATTGTTGTGTCTTCCATGACATGCCGCAGTAAACCAGCTCTGTAAATGGACAGGCTGGTGGGAGATAATACCAACTCTCAAATGCACACAAACACAAGCCTGTCTTTGAGAGGGATTGTTAACGTGTAAGAAAATAACACAGATGCTATCTAGAAAAGAAACTTAACAAGTGATGTGTCTGCCCAAGTATTAGGAGAGAGAGGGTAAAATCTGCCAGCAAGTTGTATTCTTTTTTTTTAACCACAATACCAGCTTCTATACCTATAATGATTAAGATTCAGAATGCCATACCATCGATTTTTCCTTACAAGGAGTCTGAAAGCTTCCAAATATTGAGTGAAATCCATGCTGAGAAAAGTGTCACCATGTTTACATCCTGCCAGGATGGCATCTAGCGTTTCTTGTCTCTGCCGTTTGTAAGCTCTTTCAGTAGCTGTGGTCTACTAAAAGTAAGAGACATAATATTTCAGTAAGAGACATAATTGAAATTATATTGAGCCATACAAGTCTTAATACCTGGGGTTCCCTTTGAAAGTATCAAAAGAATAAAACTAGTTCCTCAAAGGGGCAGATGTATAAGAGTCCAGTAAAACATACTTGACAGACAGCGGATTTTGACAAGATGAACACTTTGGGGAATTTTCTCCTGTGAGCAAAAATTTATGTGCAAGTCCTGAGTGTCCCAAGTTATCCTCTAAGCAAGGAGAAATGAGACAGAGATGAGACAGAGGTTAAAGTAATAATCCAAATGATATTTCAGGATGCCTACTGTCAACTGAAATTAGAAGAGAGTAGCTATAAGATAGGACCATAAAAACATGACTTCTCCAAATACAGTTGAGGTCAAAAGTTTACATCTCCCCTTCCAGAATCTCCAAAACTGTAATTATTTACCAAAATAAGAGGGATCATATTAAATGCATGTTATTGTTTATTTATTACTGACCCGAATAAGATATTTCACATAAAGGATGTTTACATATAGTCTGCGAGAGAAAATAATAGTTGAATTTATAAAATAACCCTGTTCAAAAGTTTGCATACCCTTGATTTTTAATACTGTGTTGTTACCTGAAAGATCCACAGCTGTGTTTTTTTGTTTAGTGATAGATGTTCATGAATCCATTGTTTGTCCTGAACAGTTAAACTGCCCGCTGTTCTTCAGAAAAATCCTTTTGAGATCCATCTGAGGGAATCATATGCAGCTATTACAGAAGGTTCAAACGCTTACTGATGCTCCAGAAGGAAAACCAATGCATTAAGAGCTGGAGGTGAAAACTTTTGAACAGAATGGAGGTATACATTTCTCTTATTTTGCCTAAATATCATATGTTTTCGTTAAGCACTGCTCTTCAGAGGCTATAAAAAATAGTTACAGATTTCCAAGAAGACAAAATAAGTTGCATTTACCCTGAACTTCAAATTCAAAAAGTTTTCTTGTCTGAAATATCTTATTTAGGTCAGTACTAAACAATAAACAATAACATGCATTTTGTATGATCCCTCTTTTTTTTGTAAAAGAATGAACATTTTGCAGATTCTGAAAGGGGGATGTCAACTTTTGATCTCAACTGTAGATAAATGGATAGATACCCACATGTATCTCACATTTAGCTGTACATGATGGGTCTTTTCTAGACACTGAAAAAAAAAATGTGCACAGTTTGCTAAATTTAGGGGCGCTTACCCACTGACACATCTTTCCCCACTATCCCCTCCTGCCCTTGACCCACTCTCTACTGATCCGCTTTTAAAATAGATGCCACTATGAGTCACGCTCGACCCTTTAAAAGGATCCGAAGCGACTTCAAATGGTCCATCTTGTGCATGAAATCTTCCTTGTCACCTTGTCTCAGTCCAGTAACAAATGGCGACGCTTTCATTGGCTTCTCAATGAAATGAGGCTATCACATCCATGTTTGGCTTAGCCGTGGGGGCGGGTGTGAGGGCCGATGATATTACTGTAACTGGACTCCAAATTGACTGCCTCAATGACTACATTGAGCGATTAATCACAGTGCTGTCAAACACTGAAATAGTTTTACTATGCGCTCATGCAGCAGCGAACAAACAATGACAGATTATGCCTTTGAATTGGGTGTTTTGATTGCAGCACATGCACACTAGTGCATTAGAGAGCTACTACTGTGCTGTAATTTGTTTAGAAGAAAACAGAAATTCATGGACTGACTGGTGTCTGAAGGACACTGTAGACCACAAAAGGTATTGATAAGCTATTGAGGGAGGTGCTATTATTAGGAAGTCAATATACACCTTTAGCTGAAATTGAAATACGAGTGCATCACGGCAGCAGATATCATCCAAAAGGTACACAGCATTCTCTTGACTTTTCTCCAGAGGCCTAGCTCAAAGAGATGTGACATGCGGAGTGAATATCCTGAGTAATCATCTGACATTATAAATAATGCAATGGACAATGTGGAGCTTAAGGCAGATGTGTCTCTCCGCAGAGACATCACAGAGTCAAGGATTTGGAAGCTGTATTTCAAGAGAATTATGGTTTACAATAAGATGATACGTGAAAGTTTGGAAGAAAATTGAGTTGAGAGGGGGAAACAGATCACATCTGAACTAGGGGTTCAGAAATCTTATACCACGATATGAGTAATGTTATTATATCTATACCGAATATCACGGTATAGTTATTTTTGCTTTAAATAAGGTCTTTATGATACTATAGAAATTTCATATATCTTGTCGCCAGTATCAATATATTAAAAAAAAAAAACTAATACTAGCCTAAATTTTAAAAAAGGCATTTAAAGCCTTATAAAGCACATATGAAAAAAGACATTATTTAGCAAGCCTGTAACCATCTAAATCAATGATTTAAAAAACATTTTTGGCAAACCCAAGTAATTTACCATAGAAATATGATGTTTTTTTAACGTTTATGACTGTTATAAGCGCCAGCTGTGGTCCGATCGACTTACAACTTTGCATGCCTGTTTAGAATCCCCTGTTGCATGTGCTCTGTAAGCAGGTTTTGTGAAGTTTTGAGTTTTCATTGAGGCTTTATAGGATTTTGGGCAAATTTGGACAGGCCTCTTTCTAAACAACTTTATTATAGCTTCCCAAAGGGTAAATTTCAATTGTTTTTGATAATTATTGACCTAGAAAGTTGTACTGCAGTGGTTTTGACCAGATTTAGCAAAAAAACTAGGACTAGTTCGAAAAAGTAGGTTTTTTACATCTTCTCAATCATTTAACAAAGTGGTTCTAGAGGCAAATGAAGAGTTCTATTATATGATACAAATATCACGTGCATGTGAGAAAACCCGTGCAATGTAGAAACTTTTGCGCCCTTGAAAAATTAGATTTTTTTTTATCCTGTGACATAAGTGTTCTGAGTTTGGCGAAGATATCTTCTTCTGTTCAGGAGTTATAGGCATTTTACTAAAAGTGGCTCTGCTCCTTTCAAACGTTTTGGCATTTATTTGCGACAGAGAATCAAAAGTTCAACTTAAAAATATATATATTGATATTCAATATCCAGAGAATTTTTCTGCACTGGATTTGTTAAGATCGAGTGAAAAACCTAGGAGAAGTTCGCAAAAGTAGATTTTTCATTTTATTTTTTCATTTTTTTTCAATTTATATCAATTGCATTTTGTACTTTTGATTGCTGTAACGCCCCCATCAGGTTGATTGGGTCGAGCAGTGGCGACAATGTCGACGGTGTGAGTACTACCACCCCTTCAAGTTTTATGTCTCTATGACTTAAGGTTTGGTCTGCACAATCAGTTTTATGCTGAGATTCCCGATCCTTGGCCATTCTAACAATTACAAACGGGTTTCGGCTAAAATATATATATTTCTTTGTAATAAACTTACAAAAGTAAATTATATAAGAGCAGTGAGAGATTTTTTTCTCTTTTGTTGTTTGATTAACATGAATGACAGACAGCAGGAATATTTAACTGCTATCACTTTAAGAGCTACCCGGATCCAATATACTGTTACACATTTTTTCTTTCTCAGCTGTTTGCTTTCACTTAAGAACTAAATTAATGTGTTTACGAAGAAACTAAAGGGGCAAGGACAGCTATTTGGACAAACACAAGTGTGTGTATTTAACCATTTAAGGCACATAAAGCAGCGAAAGATAATGTTTAATACTCATGCGCTCTTAGCTGATGAGTTTTTTTTTCCGCAGATTGTTTTTCAACGGTTAAAGATATTTATTTTAAACCACAATGCTTAAAAACACATGCAAATGATAAGCTTTCATGACCACGTCATGTGAGGGTGTAACCACGATAGAAACTATAGTCCAAAATCTCTACCAGTTGACAAATGTCTGCCGGTTAATCATGTCTAGTGCTATATCGCCCTCCCCTAATCTGAACAAAGCCATTCTTATCTTAGAAATCATTTGAATCTTGGGACAATGAGATTAAATGCAACAAGACGAGAAAGAGAAAGACAAATGAGAGAGTCAAATGATAAAAGAAGAGAAGAACTGACATATTGAGACAAGGTGAGATGAGATAAAAACTAGCTGTAAATAAAACTGTAACTCTTTTCCAGCAAACAGGGCCGTATAAGAGCAAGTGAAATGCTCATAAGCCTCTTCCAGTGCACTTTTTCCCCAATATCCTCCATCCATCTCTCAGAAACTCTCATGCTAAATCAAATAAGCATTAATTATACATCTTATCCTTAAATACCCTACATGCAGCCTCCTCACCATGCGCTAATGCTACCAGCATGACTTTTTAAAGAGCGTTGGGCCTTGGAAGGGGTCGGCACTCCATTGATGTTGCCAGAGCGTTGCAGAAGGTTTCAAGACGGGCTGTTTTTTGAAAAACTGCAGTCACACTGACAGTTAAGCTCTCGGGGGGAAATGCTTTCTTGTTCTTGGGCCGAGTGACGGACAGCTAGAGTTAATGTACTGCACACAGATCAACATGCCTGACATATTATGTGCTTCTGTAATATAGGGCTGGACATTTACACTGACAGATCATACACTGCAAGCTTACCAGGCAGAACGGCATACAATGACACAGCATATTTTAGTTTTCAAAAGAAAATCGGTCTTAGTATTATCTAGGTATCACTTGATGTACTGAACGATGAAAGCTTCATGAAGAAATGAAATAAAGAAATCCACACGAAAATTATATGTTTAGCCAAAGCTAAATAGGCCAAACCGGGTTCTTCGAAAGTTATGCAAAGTTGTAATCTTTTGAAAAGCCACGAATGATTGCTCTTCATTCAGGTGTGACAGTTTTCATGTTGCTGCTAATATTCACCCCGTCTGATGGCAAGAAGGGACAAATTGGCATCTCGGTGCGCTAATCGCGCTGAGAGCCTTTGGTGGCAGATGGTTTGGCAAACCTACAGAGGCTAAGACACGGCGTCAAGCTGCGTGAAAGCACTCACAGCAATATTTCATTAGTGTTCAAGAGTTTTATCTTTACGTGAACGCACAAAGGAGTGAACTCTGGCCAGGGTTGCGTGCGGCACAGCGGGGACATCACGAGACACCAGCCGTGGGTGTGTCAGTGAGCTACAGAAGCGGCACAGAAAACAAAGAACCACCTTAACCTTTATTATTAAAGCTTGGCGACTAACTCTTCCAGCACTGTTTGTGCTGCCGACATTAATTATCCTTCAATTAGGGATTTCAAAAGTACTGGTACTTTGATAAGAAGTTGATACTAAAATAAAAAAGTAATGGACGGTTTATATGATTTGCATCCTTGTTGTATTGTTTTTATTTCTTTTTGTCTTTTTTATAATTTATATATATATGTGTGTGTGCGTGTGTATATTAGGGGTGCAACGGTTCAACTTAGAGTCACGGTTTCGGTACGTTTCGGTACATGTGCTATGTTTAGGGAAAAAAAATTAAAAGTAAAGAAATACGAATAATCTATCTAACTAGAAGCAACAGCACAAATAAATACAATAGAGTATTTATTTGTGATTTTTCGTTTTTTTAGGTAGGTCTAACATTAGTTTTTAGGTACAGAAACTGTGCCGGGGCCCACCTCCTTCTCGGGTCAATTTTGCAAGGCCCCCCTATGCCTGGCATTTCCTCTAAAGGTGTTTATTTTTAAACCTTTTTTATTAACCAAAACATTTGTTTTGCCTTTTTATTCTTCTAATGCATGTTATAAAAAACCTCAAACAAACAAACTTTAAATTAAAACTATACTTTTGAATTTAAAAGAAAACCCTCTGCTCAGTTCTAACTTTTTAACATATATACAGATTTAAATCTCCTGAATTCTTTAATTCAGAGATTCTTTACAACTTCAGAGTATTTTTTAAGTAAGTGAACCTGCCAAACAGAACAACAGGGAAATGCCAAAAGACCACTCGCTAAACCTGTCCTTAACTGGACTGACGGAATATCTTCTGTTTGTATCCATTGTAAAATAAACACACAAATGAAAAATACAGCAAATACATTCTAAATCTGTTGATGCTGCTGCTCATATGTGCATAAACACCACTGACCCTTACAAGATTCACCTTTTTGGGTGAGCATTCATTATAAAACACTCACAGGACATTCATTTTGACAACTATGAAAATACTTTAAAATTTCACGCAAAAATACTATGGATCAGAGCTCCGAAAGCATGAATAGTTTGTGAATCAATAGTGGACGTATGCGTGCCTAGACTCCGATATACAAGAGTGTCACACATTACGCATGAGTTCGTTACTATTACTCTGATCGTACCTTTACATTAGCGCGAGGGTGTGTTTCATGCAGCCAACAGATGAAGTAGAGACCTGTTTTCCCGTGGGGGTATAGGTTACTTTTATGCAGGTTTTTGCGGGCGGGAGCAGGACGAAATAACATATATTTCTGCGGGAGTAATATTTGCGCGCGTTCTGAGGCGCGGGTTTGTGCTCTTCGTATGAGCGCACACACAGATGTTCTCACTTCTCACTGCACGCGCGGATTTGCGTCTTATGGCTCTTAAATGTTGAAACTGGTAAAGCTTAAATGAGTTTAGTTTAAATCCAGATAGCAATGTGTGCTGTTCAGGTCTCACCTGCACACGAGCGCTATCAGCAGCCGGGAGACGATGGAATAATGACTGCTCATATTACAGCATGCGGCACTCGCATTGAACAAAAATGGTTTGTCCATGTTTTTTATTTAATCGCTGTTGTTGTAAGTATTGATAAGCCAGAATGCGCATCCATCAACAGAAACATGCATTAGCCGAACCATGTTTGTTTTACTTGTTGTTATTTAAAACATATTGCAGATGCGTCAGTTTCAAGTTGAACCGCGGTCCTGGTACGTACCGAACCATGGGAGGAGAATGGGACGGTTCCGGTTTTACACATACATACATACATACATACATACATACATACACACACACACACACACACACACACACACACACACACACACACACACACATACATACATACATACATACAGTGAAGTTACTTTTAATTAACCAGCAAGTTTTTTGACCAGAAATGACACAGGCTTCTCCCAAAAGATAATAAGACGATGTACAAGAGGCATCATTGTGGAAAAAAATACTTCTCAGCTTTTATTTACATTTGAACAAAAAGTGGCATGTCCAAAATTATTCAAACCCTTTGCAAACTGTCACAGTCTATGGGAAAATCCAAAGTTCTATACCATTCCAAACAGTCCAAGCTGTTCTAAAGCATCCTAATTACCCTGATTCATTGGGAACAACTGTTTTAATCAACTTAACAGGTGAAAAACAAAAGCTGTCTGCTGTTGGTTTGTGGACAGTCATGGCTAAGACAAAGGAGCTCACTGAGGACCTGCAGCTGCGCATTGTGGCTGCTCACAAGTCAGGAAAGGGCTATAAGACCATATCTAAATGTTCTGAAGTTTCAGGGGCTACAGTGCAAAGTATTATTAAAAAATACAAGACGTTCCGCACTGTGAAAAATCTCAGAGGACATGGTCAGAAACCAAAAGTGGCATCTGTGCTGGCCAGGAGGATAGTGAGAGAGGTAAAAAAGAATCCAAGGATCATAATTTTTCTAGCTAACTAACACGTTTATGCTCAGTGAATATGTTTTTTTCTGAGGTAAATGTGATTTTACGTGACATATTGTTAAACAAGCTGTTACATATTGACATCTTTGTGTGGTTGAAACACGGATTGAGCGATTACATGAGACAGGGTCAGATTTCGGTAATTTGTACTCTTTGCTAACATACCTTCAGATGTTTATTCATGTTTATTTTGTGCTATAACTAGTATTAAAGTAGAGGGGATGATCAGTACATGCTTCTCTTGAACTGAGGTGCTCCAGCGATCTGTCACTCCACATTAAACAGCACCAACATCCTATTTATTATTCAATACTAGAGATGCTCCGATCAGCATTTTTGGGGCCGATCACCGATTACCAATCACCAAGATCATGATCTGCCGATCACAGAATGGCAGGGGAATGGGAATCTTTGATCTATAATCTAGCAGAGTTTGCACCATTTGTAGAAATGAAACTAACTCTAAATTAACTATATTGGGGGAAAAAATAACTGTAGAAATAGGCTACAGTCAAGATCTTGAAGAACCACCAAGTTAGGGTTGTAGACGATAGTACGGTATATCGACGATAGTTAGAGATATCGCCAGTTGCTGATGGCTTTGACGATAACAAGACTCAAAAAGGAGTCTTTTCTGGTCAAAAAGGCGCCTAACTTTAGTGATGCAGTGCAGAGAGTCGGTTCTAGGATGCTTCAGAAACTTGCCGTGGTATAAACACATGCATAGAGTGGCCACATGCAAGAGATTTTATTCATCATACAGTGTAGATAGATAAACTGATTATAACGGGAGTGTTTTTCAAAGTGCTCCTCGCACTAGACTAGGCTACACTAGTTAGTGATGAAGTTCTTTGATAATGTAAATGTTCTTTGCTTGTTATATTATCCAGCATTGCAGTCATTAGGATAAAGGTAGTAAAATGTGGTTTAGGCTGAATTAAATACGATATATCAGAATCCGTCTGTATATAGGAAACATAAACATTCACCTCAGTAACATCTATATGCGTTCATTAGAATTACGATGCGATAAAATGGCGCTAAACATACGCACGTGAATTACACGGGCACCGTTTCTATTCTGTATGAACTAAACTACAACATGAACTGATGACAACAATCAGACATACAGCGGTAACATTATTGCAATATGACGGTATAGAAAGATACATGCATTTACATTCAAGCACGCACGTTTACCACTCACTGACGATTGCAGAGAATTATGAAACCGAAAGTAAACTTAAACTTCTCCGCCAAAACTACAGTCAGCGCTCTGTACACGCACAGCTTAGTCACATGCCCAATAATAAGACTACCCTTACAAAACGAATAAGGAATTTAGTACTCATGTTGCATGTTGCCACTGGTAAGCTCCGCTCTGCTGTTGTTTACCTGTGCGCCGTGCATGCACGTGTGAAAAAGTCGCGCGAGTAATTTACATCAAGTAAAAGCACCGATTAAGCTATTTTTAGCCAATGTCGGCCGATCATGATCGGTGGCCGACCAATCGGAGCATCACTATTCAATACTATAATAAAATGGACAGAATTGAAATCAGAGACTTCGTTTTATATCAAAAGTAACAAAGCACAATGCTTATTCCGATTTATTGGATGGGAGGTTCGCTACACTGTTCCATTCATTAACTGAAAACAGGCTAGACTAATCAATTCTTGGGATTTAAGAATCAATATTGTTTTGTATATTTATTTTTAACATACATTTGAACATATATTTAAAATGTAATTTTATTTCTGTGATGGCAAAGCTGAATTTTCAGCAGTCATTATTTCAGTTCAATCTCAGTGAGCAAACACCTCCTTCTTCCACACATTCCACACAAACAAAGCCAATTCTTTTCAAATAAACAGGCTTATTTTCCTAAATCTTTATTCCAGGAACTGTCATTCATATTCTACCTTTTCTTAACTCAACGAGACCAAAAAGAATTGACAGTTCTTAATGAAAATAAAAATATACTCTGATAAAACCCTGTCTTTTCATCTGTTTCATAGGTTATCCACCCCCTGGCTTAAAACAGGAGACAGCAATCTTTGATTTTCCCCCGTATTTCTTATCACTTCACTTTATCACAATATCAAAATAGATGGATATTTTGCCTCTTTATTTCCTAACTATACAAAAGCTGGCATAAAATGAGTCACACACTTTAAAAAAAGAAGTCACAGCATCTCAAAAAGTAAAAATAGAGCAAGTCATGCGAGGCTACACTCCTCACGCTCTCCTCTTTGCTCGCCTATACAGTGCGAGTCTCCTTAAAATATACATAAACGCTTTCATTTTTAGCCTGTGACACAAGTCAACATTTTAGCGTGACCTAGAAAAAGCTGTCAAACTGCACTTTTTCCCAACCTCTGTAATTCTCACCTTGTCTCCAACATTTCACCGTTTTTTTCCCCCTCTGCACACAGTAACTGCCCTCAGACTAATCCCTTAAGATACTCAAAAACTCTCTCGCTTGCTCTGTGACTCTCTTCCTCTCACTTTGCTACACTCTTTCACTATTTGTCAAGTCACCAAAGCTCTCTTCCTAATCCCCTGCCACAGCATCTGAGCAGCATTACGCTCATATCACGCCTGGAGGAAAACACACCAAAGATTACAGACCAGTTTCACATATAATTCCTCAAGGGTCCGTACATGACCAACTTTGGCATGACAATCATAAACCCAGACCACCATGACCGTCCCTTCCTGAATTTTATATGGTTGGTTCTACAAGCCTAGATCTCATAATCCCCTACAAGAGACCCTCAGACTCTGCCCTCAGCTGTTAAAGTCTTGAAGAAAACGGTCCTTGAGAAATTGCAAATCAATTTCCCCTCTATTATATCAAGGGCTCTTGTCTCTTCTCACAGCTGATGTTAACATAAAGCTATAGATAGCAAAATGACTTATTCACCTTTTACTTCAATGCGAAAGTAAGCCTATGGGTGACACTTCTGGTTCACTATCCGCTATAGGGAAATAACAAGAAGAATAACAATGTGTGTGCTCATAATTAAGATAAGACATTAAAATAATATGGCAAGACACACCAATTTGAGATATCAAGCAGCAAAATGAGCTGTTTTTCACAGCTAAAAAATCTGGATGCGGATGGGACTGAAAACCAGTCCCATAAAATTGACAAATGACTGTGCCCACTCTTACGGGAAGAAAAAGGTGGATACTCATGATATACTCAAACATGATAAAGAAAAGCCATCTTGGATTAATAACAGCCTTTTCCTTCCCCTCTTTCCTTTGGGAAACCTGCCTGAAACAGTCATTATTAAGTTGGCTTGGGAAAGCCAACTTACTGAAATCCTATTTAAACTTATTATTATTCTTCTTATTATTTTTCTGAGCGGAAAATATTTAGACACTATCTCCTCCTAGACCGTTCAAGCTACATACTCCAAACTCGGGTCAGATCTTCATACTGTTCAGACTTAGTGTGCTATATCTTTTCAGACTGTTTTGAGTTATGGTTTTCTTAAAAATTAATATTAAAAATCATAAAAAGGTCCCATAGACTTTCATTGACCAAAAGTCCATGTCTGTTTGAACTATGTTTAATGTAAACTGCTAGAAGCCATTGATACTCAATTAAGCTTTAAGCTATCTATCTATCTATCTATCTATCTATCTATCTATCTATCTATCTATCTATCTATCTATCTATCTATCTATCTATCTATCTATCTATCTATCTATCTATCTATCTTCAAACCTTATCTATCTATCTATCTATCTATCTATCTATCTTCAAACCTTATCTATCTATCTATCTATCTATCTATCTATCTATCTATCTATCTATCTATCTATCTATCTATCTATCTATCTATCTATCTTCAAACCTTATCTATCTATCTATCTATCTATCTATCTATCTATCTATCTTCAAACCTTATCTATCTATCTATCTATCTATCTATCTATCTATCTATCTATCTATCATCTTCAAACCTTATCTATCTATCTATCTATCTATCTATCTATCTATCTATCTATCTATCTTCAAACCTTATCTATCTATCTATCTATCTATCTTCAAACCTTATCTATCTATCTATCTATCTATCTATCTATCTATCTATCTATCTATCTATCTATCTATCTATCTATCTATCTATCTATCTATCTATCTATCTATCTATCATCTATCTAACTATCTATCTATCTTCAAACCTTATCTATCTATCTATCTATCTATCTATCTATCTATCTATCTATCTTCAAACCTTATCTATCTATCTATCTATCTATCTATCTTCAAACCTTATCTATCTATCTATCTATCTATCTATCTATCTATCTATCTATCTTCAAACCTTATCTATCTATCTATCTATCTATCTATCTATCTATCTATCTATCTATCTATCTATCTATCTATCTATCTATCTTCAAACCTTATCTATCTATCTATCTATCTATCTATCTTCAAACCTTATCTATCTATCTATCTATCTATCTATCTTCAAACCTTATCTATCTATCTATCTATCTATCTATCTATCTCACTAGTCGTGCTAGAATCATGCTAAAATCATGCTAGCGACTTGCTAGTCGTGCTAGAATCATGCTAGCGACTTGCTAGTCGTGCTAAAATAATGCTAGCGACTTGCTAGTCGTGCTAAAATAATGCTAGCGACTTGCTAGTCGTGCTAAAATCATGCTAGCGACTTGCTAGTCATGCTAAAATCATGCTAGCGACTTGCTAGTCATGCTAAAATAATGTTAAAATCATGCAAGCGACTTGCTAGTCATGCTAGAATCATGCTAACGACTTGCTAGTCGTGCTAGAATCATGCTAGCGACTTGCTAGTCATGCTAGAATCATGCTAACGACTTGCTAGTCGTGCTAAAATCATGCTAGCGACTTGCTAGTCATGCTAGAATCATGCTAACGACTTGCTAGTCGTGCTAGAATCATGCTAGCGACTTGCTAGTCGTGCTAAAATAATGCTAGCGACTTGCTAGTCGTGCTAAAATCATGCTAGCGACTTACTAGTTGTGCTAAAATCATGCTAGCAACTTGCTAGTCCTGCTAAAATCATGCTAGCGACTTGCTAGTCATGCTAAAATAATGCTAAAATCATGCTAGCGACTTGCTAGTCATGCTAAAATAATGTTAAAATCATGCTAGCGACTTGCTAGTCATGCTAAAATCATGCTAGCGACTTGCTAGTCGTGCTAAAATCATGCTAGCGACTTGCTAGTCATGCAAAAATCATGCTAGCGACTTGCTAGTCATGCTAAAATAATGCTAAAATCATGCTAGCGACTTGCTAGTCATGCTAAAATAATGATAAAATCATGCTAGCGACTTGCTAGTCATGCTAAAATCATGCTAGCGACTTGCTAGTCATGCTAAAATCAGGCTAGAGACTTGCTAGTCATGTTTAAAATCATGCTAGCGACTTGCTAGTCTTGCTAAAATCATGCTAGCGACTTGCTAGTCATGCTAAAATCATGCTAGCGACTTGATAGTCGTGCTAAAATCATGCTAGCGACTTGCTAGTCGTGCTAAAATCATGCTAGCGACTTGCTAGTCATGCTAAAATCATGCTAGCGACTTGCTAGTCATGCTAAAATCATGCTAGCGACTTGCTAGTCATGCTAAAATAATGCTAAAATCATGCTAGCGACTTGCTAGTAATGCAATAGTCATGCTAGCGACTTGCTAGTCATGCTAAAATAATGCTAAAATCATGCTAGCGACTTGCTAGTCATGCTAAAATCATGCTAGCGACTTGCTAGTCATGCTAAAAATCATGCTAGCGACTTGCTAGTCATACTAAAATCATGCTAACGACTTGCTAGTCTTGCTAAAATCATGCTAGCGACTTGCTAGTCGTGCTAAAAATCATGCTAGCGACTTGCTAGTCATACTAAAATCATACTAACGACTTGCTAGTCTTGCTAAAACCATTCTAGCGACTTGCTAGTCTTGCTAAAATCATGCTAACGACTTGCTAGTCTTGCTAAAACCATGCTAGCGACTTGCTAGTCATGCTAAAATAATGATAACGACTTGTTAGTCATGCTATAATAATGCTAAAATCATGCTAGCGACTTGCTAGTCGTGCTAAAATCATGCTAGCGACTTGCTAGTCATGGTAAAATCATGTTAGCGACTTGCTAGTAATGCTAAAATCATGCTAGCGACTTGTTAGTCATGCTAAAATCATGCTAGCGACTTGCTAGTCATTCTAAAATCATGCTAGCGACTTGCTAGTCTTGTTAAAATCATGCTAGCGACTTGCTAGTCATGTTATAATCATGCTAGGGACTTGCTAGTCATGCTAAAATCATGCTAGCGACTTGCTAATCATGGTAAATCATGCTAGCGACTTGCTAGTCATGCTAAAATCATGCTAGCGACTTGCTAGTCTTACTAAAATCATGATAGCAACTAGCTAATCATGCTACCACCCTGGGTACCCTAGTAACCTCATATCTATCTATTCACATTCAAACTATATCTTCTAACTATTTATATCTATAAATCTTTCTATTTTCAAACTATTTATATCTATCTAGCTTATCTATCTTCAAACTTTATCAATCAAACTAAAACTATTTCAAACTGAAAACCTTTAAACTTTCTTTAAACTAAAAGCTTTTAAAACTACTTAAAACTTACTGGCTAGGCTTTCTCAAGCCAACTTAAAGTTTGCTAACAAACTTTTTATCTAGTTGCATTTGGTGCAGCTATAGTCAACAAATAATACCTTAAACATACACTCTTAAAGGGTTAGCTCACCCAAAAATAAAAATTAGCCCATTATTTGCTCACCTACCAGGCATCCTAGGTGTATATGACTTCCTTCTTTCAGACGAATCCAATCTGAGTTATATTAAAAATTATGAAGAGAAACACTCGGTCATGCGAATTTTAAATCTTGGAGATGCAGAATCGTTTTTAATATAACTCCGATTGGATACGTTTGAAAAAAGGAAGTCATATACACCTAGGATGCCTGGTAGGTGAGTAAATAATGGGCTAATTTTCATTTTTGGGGAAGCTATCCCTATAAAAGTATAGGTTCTTTCTTGGCATCTATGGTTCCATAACGAATTTTAAAACAATAGTTCACCCAAAAATGAAAAAATTTGCAGAAAAGCATCTTCAGGCCATCTGTAGTTTGTTTCTTCATCTGAACACACTTGGAGAAATTTACCATTACATCACTTGCTCCCCAATGGATCAAAATGGATCATTAAGATGTTTCTAAAGGGATAGCACATCCAAAAATGAAAATTCTGTCATTGATTACTCACCCTCATGTTGTTCCAAACCTGTAAGACCCTCATATATCTTTAGCACACAAATTAAGATATTTCTGATGAAATCCAAGAGCTTTCTGACCCTGTCTAGAACACTTCTCTTCATAGAAGAGAAGAAATTGTTGAATAAAGTTGGAATTTTTTTATTTCAACAATGCCCTTACTACCTTTCTGGGCCTTGAATGCGTCAGTTGCATTGCTGTCTATTAGGGGTGTGCAAAGCAGCCGGTATTTGTATCTGTATTTGTATTTGTTGAGGGGGGAAAGTATTTGTATTTGTATTTGTATTTGTATTCGAGTAAAATTCAAAATAGGTGTAAAATCCTGTTTGTTTTTTTTGTGCGTTACACTTATAATTTACGTTATAGTGTAAGTATTCTTTAATTATATCCATTATAATAATTATGTATATGCAATATTGGTTGATGTTTTTGAACATGTAACAAGGAACGCCATTGAAAAGAAAATAACATAACAGCCATTACCTCATCCATGGTTAAACCAACAACTAATAAAATACCATTGTGAACATTATGAACCCCACCACCACCCGTCCTTGTTGGAGGACGCTGAACAGACAGAATAAAAACAAATAATTCTTAAAAGAACTGTTCTTCTTCTGAATGAACTTCTTTCCCGTGGCGTCTGCCGTTGCTAAGCAACCATGACCTGATCTCTCAATGAAGACTCGGAAGCTTCAGCAAAGCATAAATGGATTTCCAGCATTAAAAATCGCTTGCAGTAGCTCTGCTATTAAATTTATTTTAAAATGGTTATTCCTGTACAGATATGATAAGCTGTTCCTCCAACTTGGCTGTTTTTTCAATGTTATTAAGGGAAAGGGTGAAGCTGATTGGTTGGTTCTGGTCACATGACCTGCGCTGCGCTTGTGGCATTCTGAAAAGTTGAGATGTATTTATCTGGATGCCGCGCGGACACGCCTGGAAAAAACGTGTGTGTACTATATACCGCGCGTCTACATGAGAAACAACGAACTTGAGCGCGCATGTGAACGGCCCCTAATGGAATAATCTCCCGATCAAACTCTGCTTCCCAAAAACTATAAACTGCCTCCAGAACCCAGTTAAGGTACAAAAATCTATTCAACAAAAATAGTGATGCAGTGAAGTCTTTTTTCACCCAGCCGAGTCTTCTCTGTTGCTGTGTGTAGCAGCCTGTGTCAGTCACCTCTTTTAACCCCACCCCCCGACTCCTGAATGTCACTCACGCACGCGGGCATGCACTGACTGCGGTCTCATGAGGAAACGCAGCTTTTTGATATAAAGTTTTTCTTGTTCCCGAATACAAATATTTTTTTAAGTATTTGTTCGAAATAACTATTCGTAAAAAACACGCAATTTGTGCCTTTCCGAATACCGTATTCGGGTTCGGCTCCACCCCTACTGTCTATGCAGGGTCAGAACGCTTTCGGATTTCATCAAAAATATCTTAATTTGTTTTCCGAAAATGAACGAAGGTCTTACAGGTTTTGAACAACACTAGGGGGAGTAATTAATGAGAGAATTTTAATTTTTAGGTGAACTATCCCTTTAAAAACATCTAAATGATGGATTTGTTTATAATTAATTGATTGAACTATACCTTTAAATTGATTAAATGTTTTCTATACTATGTTTTTTTTTTTTTTTTTTTTTTAAGAAGCAGTCCCTGAAAGGTACTTTGGGGAAGCCAAAATGTTTCTTTTCTAACATCGTTGCAAAAACGCCTTTTTTAAACCTTTATTTTTAGGAGTGTAGTGTAAGACTCGATAAAAGCGGCTTGACACAGGTTACTTTGTCTAGGAACACAGGGGCATGGCTTAATTGCACTTGTAAAGCCGTCTGAGTAAAAGACCTTAATGTGAAAGTGTTGTTGAAAATCATTTGAGAATATTGTCCTTTCCTCCGGCACTTCTGTACAGTCAGCTGTGCGCTACAAGCTCGAGTGCGCAAATGACTTCAGACATAAGCCGGCCACACGCTTCGGGGTGCTCCATTTTAATTTAATTACATGCAGAAAAAAAAAAAAAATCAGTGCGATATCGTAGCAAAACAAAAATGACGTGAAGGGGCGGATCCCAATATCTTTTTCTTTCAATCAGCTGCAATAGAAACCAGCTGACCCAAAAGATTCCCAGTGCTAAATGCCTGACATAGCATGTCAAGGTGGTCCGCTTACAAAAGAAAAAACATTTCTGAACAATACAAGAATACATATCAAATGGATTTGCATATGCTTGACAGATTTCTGAAATATCAGTAAATAATAATCAATAAAAACAAAGAGCGTCGCTTCATCCAAACAAAGAAATGGAGTGGAACGTGTGGATGTGTGAGGTTAAATCAACAAATCGCCCGCAGCTGCTGGGGGAGGGTCCGGCGGCTCAGAGGTGTCATGCTGGAGATTACGGCAGCTGCCAAAAGCCATGTGATGCTGTTTTCACACCTGTGCTGGCACGGTACCAGTCTGCAATGGTGTGAGGATACTTTCGTTTAAGAAAACAAAGCCAGTACTGTTTCTTTCAAATATTATAAACAAGCACAAACTGAATTTGTCAATTTTGTGTGCGAGAAGCAGCAGTGGCATTTTCTGCATCATGTTATCTCTATAAAATTGGCCCAGCTGCCTAAAATTAAACCGTCTGCTGGATCGCACTGTTCTCTGACAGTAGAGTGTAAATTTCCAGAGAGTCTGCAAAACTGAGACATCCTCCAATGAGGCAGTGATGAGAAAATAGCATCTATTGATCAGGCTCATCTATCACTGAGAGCTGGGGAATGCTGAGTCGCTCAATGATGGGTGAGGAGGAGCAGTTGGGTTGACAGCGAAGTACAGCTAATGTTATTCTAGGGGTTAATAGGACAGGAGAGGCTCTGGGGTCTGTTATGATAAAAACATTAAGGTTGTAAGAATTAAGATACTGTACATTCTCTCAGAAAAAAAAGTACAAAATCATCACTGGGGCGGTACTAATATACCATTTAGATACTAATATGTGACCCTGGACCACAAAACCAGTCTTAAGTCGCTGGGGTATATTTGTAGCAATAGCCAAAAATACATTGCATGGGTCAAAATTATTGATTTTTCTTTTATGCCAAAAATCATTAGGAAATTAAGTAAAGATCATGTTCCATGAAATATAAAATGATTAGTAATACGCATTGTTAAGAACCTAATTTGGACAACTTTAAAGGTGATTTTCTCAGGATTTTGATTTTTTTGCACCCTCAGATTCCAGATTTTCAAATAGATGTATCTCGGCCAAATATTGTCCTATCCTAACAAACCATACATCAATAGAAAGCTTATTTACTGAGCTTTCATATTATATATACATCTCAGTTTTGTAAAATTTAACCTTATGACTGGTTTTGTGGTCCAGGGTCACATATGAACACTTCAGTTAATAATATGCATTTTTAAAAGTATAGTTCATCCAAAAATGCAAATTCTGTTATTAGTTACTCACCCTCATATCATTCCAAACCCGTTAGTCCTTCTTTGTTTTTTAGAAGACAAATTAAGATGTTTTTGATGAAATCCAAGAGCTTTCTGAGCCTCCATAGACAGAAACACAACTACCATGTTCAAGGCCCAGAAAGGTAGTAAAGACATTGTTAAAATTGTCCGTGTGAAATCAGTGGCTCAACCGAAATTTCATGAAGCTAAGAGACTATGTGCAAAGAAAAGAAAAAACATGCGTTATGTACTCCTGTGAACGCATGTCGAAAACTGACACAGAAGAGAGGAAATCGTTGAATAAAGTCATTATTATTGTTTTCTTTATGTGGAAAAAGTTTTTTCTTGCTTCATAAAATTACGGTTGAACCACTGATGTCACATTGACTCTTTTATCGATGTCTTTACTACCTTTCTGGGCCTTGAATGTGTCAGTTGCATCGCTGTCTATGCAGGGTCAGAAAGCTCTCAGCTTTCATCAAAAATATCTTAATTTGTTTTCTGAAGATGAACGAAGGTCTTACGGGTTTGGATCAACATGAGGGTGAGTAATTAATAACAGACTTGTAAATTTTTAGTTATTTTTAAGATAATATTATGTGCCCCTTCAGGATAAATAAGGTATACAAAAGTGTACCTTTTGAAAACCACCCTTGTGATAGCTTTTGTACCTTATTTTCTGAGAGTTTCTGATGATATATAAAAATTAAATTAAATTGGTGTAAAAACTAACGCTAGTAAAAAACGATTTTAAATTTAATGTCTGATTGACTAATTGATTTTAATAATTTAATTTAATTTAATTAAGAAAAAAAATACTGACCCAAACCTTTGAATGGTATTGCATATTATAATTTCCACTACCAGTCAAAAGTTTTTGAACAGTAAGATTTTAATGTTTTTTTAAAGAAGTCTCTTCTGCTCACCAAGCCTGCATTTATTCGATCCAAAGTACAGCAGTAATATTTTGAAATATTTTTAATATTTAAAATAACTGCTTTCTACTTGAATATATTTTAAAATGTAATTTATTCCTGTGATCAAAGCTAAATTTTCAGCATCAATACTCTTCAGTGTCACATGATCCTTCAGAAATCATTCTAATATGCCGATTTGCTGTTCAAGAAACATTTTTATTATTAGTATAATCAATATTTAAAACAGTTGAGTAATTTTTTTTTTCAGGATTCTTTGATGAATAGAAAGATCCAAATTAATTAATATTTTATTTAGCAAGGTATGCTTTAAATTGATTAAAAGTGATGATAAAGACATTTATAATGTTACAAAAGTTTTCTATTTCAGATAAATGCTGTTTATCTGAACTATTTTAATCATCAAAGAAACCTGAAAAAAAATCAACATAGTATTAATAAATGTTTTTTGAGCAGCAAATTAGCATATTAGAATGATTTCTGAAGGATCATGTGACTGGAGTAACGATGCTAAAATTCAGCTTTGAAATCACAAGAATTAATTACATTTTAAATATATATTCAAATAGAAAACAGTTATTTTAAACAGTAAAAATATGTTACTGTTTTTGCTGTACTTTAGACCAAACAAATCCAGGCTTGGTGAGCAGAAGAGACTTCTTTAAAAAAACATTAAAAATCTTACTATTCAAAAACTTTTAACTGCTAGTCTATTTTTCAGCCTCAAGTGAAATAAAAATGTAATATTTTTCTTCATATTTTCATTGTAGTTTCTTAAATAATTTGGAAATAATGCATTATTTTAACTTAATTTTTTACTGTATTTTTCTTCTTGAATTCAAACATTTTAATTCTGCTTGGTAACACTGGCTGTTTGTCTGAAATGCTGGTTGCTCTAATTGAAATCAGTCACTCTTTGAAGCCATTAAATATAACATTTCATCAAAAAGCTGAAAATCACACTGTCGTTGTGACAATTTAAAATTAAATAGATTTTAATCTATTTTAAACAGGGAAAAGGACATCAAAAGGCAGTATTCATCAGATACCCGAGCACAAAAAAAAGCAGAAACGCTGAATAGCTGGTCTCAACTCTCCCGGGCAGGACTTGACAGAGTATTCTCGTGTTTCAGACATACACTGCTGCAGAATCCACCCCGCCACAGATCACACACAGCGCTGGGGCGATCAAACAGATCCCTTTTGCTATTTAGTACAGCTTATTATTTAAGGGAACAACTGCTTGGTGTGGTGGACAAATAAAACAATCCCACACTTGACCTCCATTCTACACGAGCGAGCAGATGACTCAGGATTTAACTGCTCAACTCAAGGACCATCTCCACATGCCAGTTCCTCTGAACATCACACAGATAAACAGGGTACAGAGCTCCTCCCTCCAGCAGACAGAGACAGTCTGGCATTTCTACTCCCCACTCACTGCGTGGCATTCGGCCAGTTCACCAGCCCTCATCTGCACTCCAGTTCTCCCTGAATGGACAAACATGTTTGATTGACAGCACTGCTGACAAGCCAACATCCCTGATAGACTATAATTCAAGAGTGAGAAGGAGGATGCTAACTCTGCACTGTGGCAAACCCCATGAGTACACAGGACACATATTTCAGTCAGCTGTCCTCGCCAGTTGTCTTTAAGATGACTCTGCAGAATCTAGTCTGTATACTGTTCATGTATCATCACCCTCATCGATACTGTCATCATGCTCTGCATTACCATACCAATACGCTCATAATCGATAAGACAGTGACAATGAATTTCCAAGACCTGAGTAAAAGAGTAAAAGCACAGCTTTGTGTTTGCAAACCTACCCATATTAGCTGCCTGACAGCAATTACAGACCACCAAAACAGAAGTGATCAACCATGGCAAGGTATAATTAGCTTCATACACTACAGACAAAAAGAAAGGTGGTGTGCTCTAAATGACTATCAGTGAAACAGTCTACTGCACCTACAGCGGTCTATGAAACTACAACACAATGCAAACGGGGAGTTATTAACTGAATCATAAAGAGACTGAACTGGTATTTTACAATTTGTATCATTTTCTATGTGACCTTCTTCTACAGTCAAGTACTGAATTAAACTACACAGTAATAGACTGGTATATATATATAGACACACGTAAATATTTCTTAAGTACACACACATTTATTATGTAAACACAAACCTTTTATTTTAGAAGCCATTCATTGCGATTAACTGTTTTGACAGCACTACTACAGATTATTAAAAATATACTCTATTCTTTAAAAGAGGTCAGTCAAAATTGTAAATCATATTTAAATATGAATATATAATATGCATGAATAATTTTTAAATATACACATGTAAGTGTGTACATTCATATATACATATAAATATACACAGTACACAAACATATTATTAGAGCTGGGCGGTATGACCAAAAATTTATATCACGGTATTTTTCAAAATTATACGGTATCACGGTATATGACGGGTTTTTTTTTTTTCATGCATGACTAGGTGTTAACCACATTTCCTAATAAATTAGAGAATAATTACTGCAGTATATTGGCTTACATTGACCGGACTAGTATTAACCCAGGTTTGATTGGTCTCACAAAATGCTGCTGTTCACAAAGAAGTGACAGTGGCACTCATAATTGTAATGAGGTGAAGAAATCAGAATTCATGATTTGCAGTCAAAATACACAACACTTTATTGTGCATTCTTCACAAGTTCACATTTACAAGTCTACGCGTTTCTCTTCCAGCAGGAGGCGCTGTCAAAATGGTAGTATACAAAGTAGCGCAACAAATGATTTTGAAATGTGCAGCGCTCATATTTATTCAATGGATAGCCTTTTGAAGTTTCATCGCAATTCTTGTCTTTCAGTCCCCACATTTTAGACCACCTGAAATCATAATTATGACTTTCATAACCCCCTAATAACACTGCAGTCATCAATGAAAATTAAGAACTTTATTTAAGACTTTCAAAAACAAACCTTACACAAAATACGTTTCTTTTTTATTTATTTTTCCCACCATGTTCGGGGCACAAGAAAAATATTAAGGGACTAAATTAATATCAGCATATGAAGTATAATCGTCTCTCATTGTCTGAAAGAATGCACATCAGATGCTGAAAGTCAGTTTTTACTTTCACTTTAACATATTGATCAGTTTCCACGTTGCTTGTGTGATATCCATTGGCTTTAAAGCATAAATATTAATAAAAATACAGTATATAGAAAAGACATATCTTTAAAATATTGCGATGTAACTGAAAGCTACATCTGTCTGCGCACAATGCGCCGATCTCTGCTCTCATCTCTGCAGACACACCCCCTCTTGAAATTTCGGCATTACAAGTTTTGCAAATCGCTAACCCTGGGTCTTTCTCAGATATACTGAAATACGTCCACACCTCAGATGTGTTGCTTCAGACAAGCACGTGCAAGCTGCGGTTTCTGTTTGCGTCAACATGCGTGTTCCCGACGCTTTGTACGCACACACTCACCGGTATTGGGGTATATGAAAAATGAATATCATTAAAAAAAAAAAAAACACCGGTATTCG
>NC_133380.1:19494999-19526750 GCF_049309525.1 Garra rufa
GGGTGTGTAAAAATGTTTAATATTTTTGAATAAATAAATAAAAAAATAAAACATTCTTATGCTCACCAAGGCTGCATTTAATTATTAAAAATACTGAAAAAAATTTTATATTGTGAAATATTATTGAAATTTAAAATAACTGTTTTCTATTTGAATAAAATTTTAAAATGCAATTTATTCCTGTCTTCAGTGTCACACTATCCTTCAGAAATCATTCTATGCTCTTTGCCGGTTTGGTACTCAATAAAAATGTATTATTATCAATGTTAAAAACTGTTGTGCTGCTTAATATTTTTGTGAAAATCGTGATGCATTATTTTAGAAATAGATTTTTTTTTATATATTATAAATGTCTTTACAGTCATCAGTAATGCATCCTTGCATAATAAAATTAATTTCTTTAAAAAAAAAATTACTGACTCCCAATGACTACCAATGCAAAATATCCACTGCAAACCAGTCTGCTCATAATTAAGATAATACATTAAAATAATATGGTAAGACACACCAATGTGCAATATCAAGCAGCAAAACGAGCTTTTTTGTACAGCTAAAAATAGCTGAATGCGGATGAGAACGAAAGCCAGACCCAATAAACTTACAAATGGCAGTGCCCACACTTACGAGAAAAAAAACTTGGATACAGTTCTGAAAATCTAGATTATTTGCTGCTAAGTGCCTCAACACTGCAAAAAATGCTTTTCTTACTTAGATTTTTTGTCTTGTTTCCAGCCAAACTATCTAAAAGATCTTGAATCAGGAAGGATTTTCTAGACAAGTAAAAATTATTGTCTTGTTTTTAGTAAAAACTAGTCAAAATGAAGTGAGTTTTTGCTTAAAACAAGCAAAATAATCTGCCAATGGGGTAAGAAAAAAAATCTTATTTCAAGCAGACAACTAGATTATTTTTCTTACCCCATTGGCAGATTATTTTGCTTGTTTCAAGCAAAAACTCACCTAATTTTGACCTGTTTTTACTAAAAACAAGACACTCATTTTTACTCGTCTAGAAAATCCTTCCTGATTCAAGAATTTTTAGATATTCTGGCTGGAAACAAGACAAAAAAATCTAAGTAAGAAAAGCCTTTTTTGCAGTGAAACTAAAATCCAAATATCTTTCAAAGAACTGATGCCACTGACCTCTCTAGCTTATCATCCTCAAAAGCATTCTTTGCATGCATCATCTCAGTACCTTATAAACACGACCTTCCAGACAGACAGATAAAAGGACCCTGCATGCCCTTACTCCCAGAAACTGCATAGAACAGCCAATAAGATTAGAGCTTGCCAGGTCAAGAAAGTGCAAACAGTCTGAGGCCCTGTGTCATTTGAGGATAAGACTATACAGGCAATAAGTAAAATCAGGGGGTTTTAATGTAAACGCTAGCTGTAAACTAGATTAATTGGCCTCTTAGCAACAGTCTCACATGCTTCAGAGCGTCAGATGAAAGCAGGCATTTTGCTTTGAACAGTCCTAGACATGCAAGCAGCAAGAGAGGAAGTCCAATTTTCCTCTAGAGACAGACAAGTGAAGCATCTCTCAACTACAAAAGCTAGCCCTGGTCTTCATTTCCAGGGTTCAGTCACCTCCTTTTAAAACTAGTTTACAAGTAGCAGAGTCTTAAAAATCTCCCACAGGCGAGAGTTCTTGAAGATTCATATTATCCCACCTATTAAGTGTCTGGATGAGCTGGATGACGTAAACTGAGAACTAAGCTGCTTTTGCATCACTTGTGTGGAAGGTAAAATTGGAGGGAGGGAGACGGGAGGAAGAATGGAGGCGGGATACTCAGATGAATCGATAAATATCACTTGTGTCCTTGGCGAATGACCAAAACGAGCAACATGATACAGAAGAAGAAACACTGGTGCAAACCCTCTACGGTCATTGAGCTTAATCTACACCTCACGAGGGAAGAAGTAAATCATTGTGATATGCATTTTGCAAAAAATGTAAGGCTGTTCTTTAAACTGTAACCTTGTTGCCATTATTTGACTGGGATACGAGCACAATCACCACCGCTGACGTTTCTGGGACACAGGAAATTCCAGTAAATGATGCACCTTTGTGAAAACAAGCGTTTACTGGCACCAGCAGTGCCACAACGCATCTCATAATTGAGCGGGTCTAAAAAACTGCTAAACCCAAAATGAATAATAGATCAGTTTTAGCTTCTCTGCCGAAAACAGCTAATCTGGGAACACTTCTTCTGAGGACAATTGGTTTATATAACTACACATTTCCTCCACATAATACCATATTAATGGTTACTTAAGTCAGAAACAATGAGGAAACCTTTAAAAGGATAGTGCACCCAAAAATAAACCTTCGTTCATCCTCAGAACACAAATTAAGATATTTTTGATGAAATCTGAGGGCTTTCTGACTCTGCATAGACAGCAGTGCAACTGACATGCTCAAGGCCCAGAGAGGTAGTAAGAACATTGTAAAAACAGTCCATGTGACAGCAGTGGTACTTTTGTGAACGTGCATCGAAGACTGACAAAGGAAGAGAAGAAATGGTTGAATAAAGTGGTTATTTTTGGTTTCTCTGCACACAAATAGTATTCTCATGTCAGTTGTGTTGTCTATGCAGGGTCAGAAATCTTAATATGCGTTCCACGGATGAAGGTCTTATGGGTCTGGAATTACATGAGGGTGAGTAATTAATGATAGAATTTTCATTTTTTGGAAACTATCCCTTTAAGCCTTCAGTTTTCTCACTGCCATATTTATTAGGCTACACTTAAAAGTTTTCACAAAATCGTGTTAAAGAACAAAGCAGCTTCAAAATTCACAAGTAGTTGTAACTACAGACCTTAAATTTACTTACACATTAGAAACCCGCTATTTAAAAAACTCAAAGAAAGTTTTCAAGTAAACCAACCCACAGTAAATTAGCTTTTCAAGTTGATCTACAAATTCATGTCATAACTGAACATTTTATACAGTGCAACAGTTGGGATCCAGAAGTACTTTCAACAATAACTTAAAAACTGTTAAAGGTAGACTTACTGTGAACTACAATGTTGTTCCTTGATGGTGTATGCTTTTGTTGAAGCCATCAGCCTGCATTATCTCAGTTTTTAAATCATAATGCTCAACAGTGGTATTCCAGGTGAAAAACTACATTATGCATAATTCTGCAAGGAAATCTCCACCAATGAGCAAACAGCGCCCATCCACTCCCTTAAAGCACTGTGAATGATGTAGATGAAATACGCATACCCAGCAATAATTACATCATTTACAGTGTTTATAGGAATTTTTTCCTCCACTTTTTTGTTTCAAATCAAAGTTTGTAATATTGCAATACAGCTCATACACCTTAAAAAATACTGGGTTAAATACAACCCAGTGCTGGGTGAAATATGGACAAAGTGATTGGTTTGTTTTGATTCAGCGGTTGGGTTAAATGCTTAAACCAACCTTCTAGGTAGTTTGATAGTTTTATGTAACTCAATAATTGTTGTTTAAAAATGACTATATGGCTGGCTTAAAATGAATCCAAATTCCAAAGTATGAAAATTAAAAATCAGACACAATTATTTAAGGCATTAGCAATAATCAAAAGGTGAACATTTATTAATAAACCATTTTAAAATGTTTGTTATTTAATTTTTATTTATTTGACTTATGAATAAATGTTATTAATAAACATATTAATACAGTATGTTAAGTTCCAACCTACTTTGGCTTTATTTTAGGCAAGAAATGTAGTTGTTTCAAAGCAATAGTTGAGTTAAATAAAACTACACAGAAGGTTGGGTTAAACATTTAATCCAAATGATGGGTCAAAACAACCCAGTCGTTGTTTTTAACCCAGCATTAAAGGAGTAGTTCACTTTCCGAACAAAAATTTACAGATAATGTACTCACCCCCTTGTCATCCAAGATATTCATGTCTTTCTTTCTTCAGTCGTAAAGAAATGGTGTTTTTTGAAGGAAACATTTCAGCATTTCTCTCCATATAATGGACTTCTATGGTGCCCCCGAGTTTGAACTTCCAAAATGCAGTTTAAATGCAGCTTCAAAGGGCTCTAAATGATCCCAGCCGAGGAAGAAGGGTCTTATCTAGCGAAACGATCGGTTCTAAAAACATTTACAACTTATATACTTTTTAATCTCAAATGCTTGTCTTGCTGAGCTAGACAAGATGAGTATTTGAGGTTAAAAATTATATAAATTGTATTTTTTTTTTAGCAAGAACCCATCATTTTGCTATATAAGACCCTTCTTACCTCGGCTGGGATGGTTTAGAGCCAGCTGAAGCTGCATTTTGGAAGTTCAAACTCGGGGGCACCATAGAAGTCCATTATATGGAGAGAAATCCTGAAATGTTTTACTCAAAAAACATAATTTCCTTATGACTGAAAAAGGAAAGACATGAACATCTTGGATGACAAGGGGGTGACTACATTGTCTGTAAATTATTGTTCTGAAAGTGAACTACTCCTTTAAATGGTCTGGCTTGTAACTTTTTAAAAATCATTATGTGTAAAAAACCCTTCCAAAACCAAGGCCACCGAAAAAGCAGACAGGGTAGCAAAACAGAAAGAACATGTTTTAAAACGAAACACATACATAAAAATATATAAAAAGGCATTTAATGAAATGAAAACACTTCTCAAAACGTCTTTCAATGGTCATGGAACAACGAGCTGACAATAACTTCTGTTAAACTTAAGCTAGCTGTTAATAAAGAGGTACTAAGAGTAGCTTCTTCCATTGTTTTACTTTCAAATAGTTATTTTTGAAGGCTTTACAGTAAAAACCCCTTTTAGTGTAAACAATGATCTCCACAGTAAGTCATTACGCAACTTCCTGTGTACCTGTGCCAGGTATGTGAGTTTACCTGCGGTAGCGCGGAGTTGAGCTGTCTCTGAAGCACATCTCTCTCGTGAAGCACATCCTGGAGTTTGGTCTGCGACTGGATGAGGGTCTCCTGTGTCTCCCGTAAAGACTCCAGCAGCTTATCTCTCTCATCCAACATATTCACCATCAGCTGTTCAAAATTAGACTCGGCATCCGTGCCGTTCTGAGAGCCTCTCTGGGAACTCACCGAGTCCCCCTCATTTATGGTCGGCATCACTTCACACATCATATTGCTCGGTGTTCTATGAAGTCTAAGTCAAATTAGAAATTGCTTTGATTTTTTTTTTAATTCAGGTTTGAATTGCACTATTAATATTTAGTGCAATTTCCGTGTGTTTTAAAATGTAAATGCATCCTCTAATTGCACTAATTGCATCCCTGTCTAGATTCTTCACACACCTTGACCTCTCTGGTCCATGACTGTCGGCCTTTTCCGCTCTGACATGATCCACCTAGTTTGACTTGGAACTCAATGCATTTCGCTGGACGCTCATCACAGCGCTCGCCACACGCATATTCCGATTTCAGCTGATTGAACCTCGGCGCCCCTCGCTTTAACATCCACCAGTTGCCATTAACCTTTCAGAAAACGATGAAATTCGCGTCTGCCGCATCCTCCAGATCCCTCTGCCACCATCATCATCATCATCATCTCCTTGCACGGCGAGCCGAGCGAAGCGCTCCTCCCTCTACGAGCTCATTCCCGCTTGGAACACAGCGATTCCGCTATCTCCACAAACATTCGCGCATGTTTTAAAATAGAAATGCACGACGCTTTGGTGGTCGTCAAGGTTAAACGTCTCCCACGTCGTCGGCGAAAATCATATCCACCCGGCGTGGCTCTGGAAAGCTCGTCCAAACAGCGTAAAATCGGAGTTCCTCACATCAGCACCACGCGACTACATGACTGTCATGCACGAGACGCCAGTGTGAGAAATGGTGTCACGCACAGCGCCCTCTGGCGGCAGGCAGCTTCATAGAAACGACGGACCTATCAAGAAGAGCCAATATATTTATTTTGGTAACATTTTACAATAAGGTTAATCAGTTAACTAAGGATGAGCAATACTTCTACAGAATTTATTAACCTTAATGTTAATTTCAGCATTTACCAATGCAATATTAAAATCACAAGTTGTGTTCGTTAACATTAGTTAATGCACTGTGAGCTAACTTCAACAATGGATGACTGTATTTTTATTAACTCACGTTAACAAAGATTAATAAACAGTGTAATAAATGTATTGTTCATTGTTCGTTCATGTTAGTTAATACGTTAACTGTTAACAAATGACAACTTATTGTAAAGTGATATATTTTTTAATCAAAACTCCCCAGAAGTTAAACACATCTCGTTATATTTTGCAGAAAATCTCATATTTCTATAATTCTTAAATGTCGTTTTTGAGTACCGTTTACTCATTTTAATAATTATATATAGGCTATTTAAAAAAAAAAAAAAAGTCACTTTTGCTTTATCTGCATGGAGGTTCTTTGCAGCTAATACTTTCTTGACCAGAATAATTAAATAAGAGATAAAAAGACCACAACTCTGAGGAAAAAAGAAAATATAAAAGAAGAGACAAATAAATAAAACAATATTTTCTCAAATAAAAAAAATAATTTAAACCTAATGTTTCTGATTCCTTAATGCAAAACTAATTTTTATTTTTAATCAAATGTGCTTACAACAGCCTTATGAAGAATTATTAACGTATGTTATGACAAAAATGATTTTTTCGAAGTTCGAAGACTTTTGATTGTTTAAAGAGATTCTCCAGTATATTTAGGGCTGTCAAATGATTAATTGCGTTTTAATCACAATTAATCACATACGAAATAAAAGTTTATGCTTACATACTATATAAATACACACACACACACGTATATATTAATATTATAAGGAAAAATATGTTAGATTTATAAATAAAATTTCAATTTTTTATGTGTAATTTAAATTATATACAAGTTTAAATATGTATACATATAAATAGGCTATATTTTTTAAACATATACATTTATTTACTAAATTATTTGTACGATTCTCGCTACTTTAAGACATTTTAAACAATAAAAAAAGAAAAAGCTGAGAAGAGTCAGAATATCATATTCTATTATTCTTAAACATTACTCATTTTTTAATAAGAAAAAGGTTATAAAATACATTTAGCCTAGCCACATTTGCTGTTATTTATATGGAAGTTTTTTCTTGACCAGAAATTATTCATAAATGGATAAATAAATAAGAGGGGGAAAAAAAGAAAGAAAAATCAACAATATTTCCCCAAATATTCCTGTAAAGCGAACCATTTTTATTTTTAATCAGGTGTGTATACAACAATCTTTTGTAGAATATTTTAATGCATCTCATGAATCTTGTAAAAAAAAAAAATAGAACATCTAAAACTAGAACATCATTCCGTTCGAATTCCATACGACTTTTCTCAAGGTTCAATTGTTTTTTTTTATTGTTTAAAGAGATTCTTCAGTATATTCATTTGTAGGCCTATTATTCTCGGCTCTACAAGACACTTCAAACAAAAAAAACAAAAACAGCTGAGATTACGTCATGGTTTGTCGTTTTAAACGTAACCATTTATTTCTGAAGCCTGAGGTTATGAATATACACCGTCTGATTGGACGAACCCTCTCACATATGATTTCTGCGTCCAATTAGCGCCCAGTCTGGTGACTCGTTTGCTTTCAGAGATCTCGCGAGAATGTGCGCGACCTTGAACGTCAGTTCCATGATGGCTGAAGATCCTGGAGGAGCTTTCTTTAATTTCACCCTCATTTTTATCGGTTTTTCGTTACCTCTGCTGGAAAGATGGCAGGGCACACAGCCTCGATAAACGGCCATAGACCTCCGCTGTCGTCATGCCCAAGAAAGGGAACCGAAAACGGCTGAAGTTTAAAGCCGGGGATGTTTGCTCAGAGTCAGGTAAGTTAGTAGCAGAGCGAGGCGGGCTGGTGTTATGATGCGTGTTCCGTAACAGCCAAAGTCCATTTTTATGTTATCTTAACAACTTGTGTGCCTTCATATTTTCTTACAGTAACTGTGGCTGACTATGCCAACGCCGATCCCGCCATCGTGAAGTCGGGAAGAGTTAAAAAGGCGGTTGTTAATGCAATTGAAAAAGAAGGTAAAATCAGAAATATCATGTATGCAAGGAAATTTGAACATAAGAACAAAAAAACACGTTTTGGTAATTAATAAAAATGACACAAACTTGCAAATGTTCTCTCCTGCTCCTAGAGCTTTTCAATTTCGTTTAGCTCACATACTGCTTCCTGTACTGTACAATCACCTTTAATTAGATTAATTAGCTGATTCAGGTGTGTTTGATTAAAACCGAAATCTCCAAAAGCAGGTCTGAATAGCTGGTTCGGTTTATTTAGAAGATGGTTTTATCCAGCATGTTGAGAATACATTTCTTTAATGAGATTTGATACTTTAAAATATAAAAGTACTCTGATCTTTATTCTGTTTCAGTGAAATTACTCTGTGGGCTTGAGGCATCCCAGGGACCCGTGCAGGAAGTGCTCTCCTCCGCAGTTGGTGTGAGTAACGCAGCCCATGAGAGCAGTGACGAACTGGACTCGGAGGAAGGGGATGAAATCAAAGGGTCCCGCAAAAAGAAAAACAAAAGACGCAAAGGTAACTGCACAGTGATTGGCCTAGTGACTTTTCTAATCCAGGGTCAAAAGGTTTTGGCTGACTAAAATGTTTGGGAATCCCTGTTTTAATGTGATCTGATATTATGTTTTCTTGAGTTTGTTGAGATTTTAAGCAACTCCTCTCATTACAAATGTCAGAAAACAGTGAGAGCATCGGTGGAGAGGAGTATCCCGTTGATATTTGGCTGCTACTTGCTGCATACATTCGGCCAGAAGACGTATGCAGATTCTCTCTGATCTGCAGGAATGCTTGGACTGCCACGTGCACAGCTGCATTTTGGACACATAAAAAAGTGGGACTAAAATGACTCTTCTAGAGTGTTTTCATGACGTGTCATTATTCAGCCATATTGGCAGCACTGAAAATAATGCCACTTAACCGAACAAAACTTGGTGATTATTGCTGCTGAAAATGATCAATTATTGTCATGTTTTGGGCTGTACTAATCGGTCAGACCAGGAAAAACATTTGGAGTACTATAGACTGCCAAAAGTTATCCAGAATCAAAGAGACGCGTGCAAAAAAAATGTCTGAGGAACAAAAAGGCGTTTGCGGTTGGCCAAACTGAACCAGGATTTCCAGGGCAAGAATCTTGACAACATTCATGTCTGTTCTTATTGTTTCTGGTCTGGAAGGTGAAATATTAGGCTAATATCTTAATTAATACTGCTCGTATACATCTTTACTGCACCTGTTCCTGCTTACCAAGTCCTTCTCTATATGATTTAACAGCTTCCACAGTAGTTTAGAGTCTAGACAGCATAAATTAGCAGAACAACATATTCAGGAGTACATTAAATGTTCAATCCAACATCTGAGTATCACCAAAATGGCCGTTTATCTGTGACACAAGTGCAAACCCTCTATTAGAGTTTTCTGTGTTCAGGGAGTTTATGCATGAGACAGTTCCTCTTGATGTTTTTTTATTTTATTTTTACCTTTCCCCAGGCATTATAATCTTGATGCAGACCTTCCTGATCGCCTTCAACCTGATTCTATTGCAAAGATGCGTTGTCTTCGTGCCCGTGTGATTCGCTCGCTTTTTCACTTATATGAGCCCTTTAGTTTGCGGGTGTCCAAAAGCCCTCCTCTGCCTGAATCTACGCCTACCACACTTCTCAATTCCAAGGTGTGTAGATGTACTTTTGATTTTTAAACCCGTTTAATGTGAGGACTTTTTTTGTGTGTGTGTGTTGATGCCTTTCTTGTTTCCACAGTGTTTGTTGTTTTGGGTCAACAAAGTATCTGGAAGTAGGTCAGAGACATTGTGGGAATTCAACTTCAAGTTTGTGAAACTGGTATGTTCACTACACTGTCATATAAGTAGAATATGAGATGATTTCATTTGTTTTAATTTTGTTGGCTTTTCTTTTTCAGCCAAACAAGAGCAAAAATGGATGTGGTTTTAGTCTTCAGCTGCCCAAACAGTATAAAGATGTTCACACTAATCCAGACTCGGACTGTTATCTGCTGCGGGTCACTACTCTCAATTTCATTTTCACTTCTGTTGTGATGGGCATGACGCTAACTTTGGTGAGTGATGAGGAGACCTGTTTTGCATAATATTTTTACGTTGTAAAATACAGGAGGGTAACATGTAATTCTGCTGCTGGATCTGTAGTCTTTGGGTCATTAAGGCTGGAATACACTGATTTTTTTTATTATTTATGTTTATTTTGGCCAAATTTTTGTCCAGATTTTCAGTCTGGATAAGTTGCCAAAACTAAGTGTTTGCAGATTTCTATGGAAGCCCCTTCTGTCACTAAATAAAACGTTAAAAAAGATGATTGTGACTTTATATCTATATTCAAGAAAGTCAGAATTGTGAATTTATGTCTCAATTCTGACTTCATAACTCACAATTGAGTTATATCATGAAGTTGAGAGTCAGAATTACGAGATATCAACTCAATTTTAACTCAAAGTTAATCTCAATTCTGACCATTTCTTGCAATTGTGACTTTATATCTCATTATTTTGACTTATTTTGAGTTTGTATAATGAAATTGAGGGAAAAAAGTCAGAATTGCAAGATATAAACTCAGTTTAAAGAAAAAGTCAGATTTGTGAGACTTTACCTTACAATTATGATTTTTT
This sequence comes from Garra rufa, assembly GCF_049309525.1. Classification (NCBI taxonomy): domain Eukaryota; kingdom Metazoa; phylum Chordata; class Actinopteri; order Cypriniformes; family Cyprinidae; genus Garra; species Garra rufa. Next base: position 19,505,652 of record NC_133380.1, read on the forward strand.
TTATCTCCCCTTTCTGACTTTATAACTCTCAATTGAGAGTTTATATCTCAATTCTCACTTTATTTCTAGCAATTGCAACTTTATAACTTGCTGTTCTGACTGTATAACTTAAAATTGTTAGTTTATCTCAATTCTGGCTTTAATAGGTCACAATTGTGAGTTATAAAAATTGAGGAAAAAAGTCAGAATTGTAAGATATAAACTAACAATTTTTGAGAGTGCGAGACTGCCTCACAATTGTGACTTTATCTCGTTATTCTGACGTTATAACTCAAAATTGTGAGTTTTTATATATATATATATATATATATATATATATATATATATATATATATTAGTGGTGGGCCGTTATCGGCGTTAACGTGCTGCGTTAACGTGAAACTCTTATCGCGCGATAAAAAAAATATCGCCGTTAATCTATTCTCAAATTTGGGTTGGGAGCTGGGTCTAAACTACGCAAGCTATGATGACTTTCACCTTGATAGTTTAACGCGGATGTATACCGAAGACTGTAGAATATGGTCGCGCGTTTAAGTCTCCTCCGCCAAAACACAGACGGGATCGCGTCGTCCTCCATTCATAAAAACCGAATCTACTATTGCGAAATGCCACATAAATTCGTCGTTTTTTGGATTCATAAATCAAATGTTGGTCAGTCACTTAATTCAAATCGCGATATGGACTATTGTATGTGAAAACTGAAATGCAAAAAGACCGTTTTAATATGAATCCGATATGTTCCGTTTGCCTAGCTGTATTTATGAATGGTGGAGACGCGCTTTTACTACACGCATACTGAAACACATGTGACGCTCCCGGTAATTTTTGGCATTTTCATCTCACATGAACAGATAAACTCAATCTCCCAAACTGCTGTGAGTGTCACTTTTACCGTTTCATTTGAGAAAACTCGCATCATATCATACTGTATACACAGAAACTTCACGGCAACCTGTCAAAATAAAAGTACGGTGTAACCTATTTTATACAGTCTATGGGTGTAACATGTAATGGGCTGGGTAGGTGTTGACGTTAAAAAAAACACAATCTAATAGGGAGAAAAAATAATTTCATTGTTAGTTAGTTAGTAAACACAAGTACATCTAATTGAACATAATTTATTTTCATCAACAAATTATCATAGAACAGCTTTATGAGCTTTATGATCCATTCTCAAAGACTTTAAGTCATTATTTGGGTAGCACACATATTCTGAATGCCTTCAGCAGAATTCAAATTAGCCATTTTAATCTAGATTAATCTAGATTAATTCCAAGATTAATCTAGATTAATCTAGATTAAAAAAATTAATCTATGCCCACCCCTAATATATATATAGAATTGCAAGTTAATATCTGTATTCTTGACTATTTCTTGCAATTGCGACTATATCTTGCTATTCTGACTATAACTCAAAATTGTGAGTTCTATCATTTTGAAGAAAAAAAGTCAGAATTGCGAGATATAAATGTGCAATTTCAAGAAAAAGTCAGATTTGCAAGACTTTGCCTCACAATTGTGACTTTATAACTCACAATTTGTTTTCTGAAAATAAAAGACAAAATTGCGAGTTGTAAATGTGCAATTATGAGATGAAGTCAGAATTGTGAGATTAAAAAGTTGCAATAACCTTTTTTATTTATTAATATAATTTAGTGCCAGAAATGGGCTTTCATAGATATGAATCGGATATTTCACAAAACAAAAACAAACGAGGTGTAAGTTTGGAACACCTCACTGACAGGGTGTGATCCTCAATTGCTTAGTATACAATGCCTAGTTTTTTCTCTGTAAGAAAGTCAGCATATGTATGTATGATATGATTTTTTTTTTTTTTTTTTTTTTTTTTTTTTATAACATTATATTTGTAATTTGTAGTGCTAAATCTTTAGCCTGAGGCATTGTATTCTTATTTGAAAATCAGTCATAACTGATGATGCCTACCAGTCTAGACCCAGCTGAAGTTTCCACATTCCTTTTTGATGAAAGTTTTACTTATAGTGAAAATGCAAGTCATGCCGATGTAATAAATGACAATGTATCATTTTGCTTCTTTCAGTTCACCATTAATGTGAGCACAGACATGAGGCACCACAGAGTGCGCCTAGAGTTCCAGGATTCGCCAATCGTTCGAGGGAAGAAGCTTCGGGGTGAACAGGGGCTGCAGGTAGTGCTAGACCCTGTCCACAGCGTGCGCCTAATGGACTGGTGGCACCCACAGTACCCCATATCCTCTTATAATTAGAATGATGAACTCCAATCGTCTCAATTACAGAAACGTTGCAGAAGACAATTCACGCCCAATTCAACCAACCCTAAAGTCGTGGCTTGGCAGTCTTTTTTTTTTTTTTCTGTTGAATTTTACACTTTACACTTAGTGTGCCGCTTTTTATGGACACTTTAGTTTTGATCTGGAGTCCAAACTCAAGGTCTCATAAGTTTAGTAGTCTGGGTAGCTGCCATATTTAATTTGATACAAAGTGGTCCCATGATGGAAGTACACAAGATGGAAGTCGACTCAATATGTCATGCTTCCATTTTGAACCTATGTTTTTCTGGAGTTTTTTTGCATAACAGTATCACCCTCTGAACAGACTCTGTTTTCCTCCTTTAGTTTTTATGGCAAAAATCTTTTCAAATTAAATATGGCATCTACTCCAGTACATGGTATGCTTTTCTTGCCCCTTGAGAGTGGTTTAGATTCAGCTTTACGTTCTAACACTTGCATAGCAGGGTTTGCATGACTCTAATCTAGACTCATATGTGATTTAATAGTCAGATGTTGTAGATTTGTTTTTCTTATTCTGTCTCTCTGCAAACTTCTAAATCGGTAAACAGGATGACCATTCAATCTAAAAATAATAAGTCTCTGTATTTAAAAAAAAACAAAAGGCTGGTCAGCTCTGGAGAAGTGTAGTGTAACCCAATTTAATGCCCTTTAGCTTGGTGTTAGATTTAGGAACAAAAAGCTGATTTTACGTATTCAGTGGGGCCTTTTTGAGTTCAGATTTGCTACTGTGCATGCTTGCCTAGTTAAGTTGCGTCTGATTGACTGCATTGGTGAGGGAGTTTCTACATGTTGTAGATATTAAAGTGTCTTTAGTTAAGAGAATGTTATTGTTTGGGATCAAGAGGAGTTATTAAATCTATAGATAAAACCAAATTAATGTATTTCCTTATTACAATTAAATCCAGAAGTTGTGCTTTAGTGAAGTAAATTCTGTTTATTTTTAAATTCAAGCTTGCGTTTTGTTTTAGAATGGAAAACGGAGGCACTGATGTTTCACACTATTAAATATGGAACTCCAGTATGTTTTGTGGTTTTTGTCCTGCATTGGAAAGAATGGGATCTATACTGACACCTTGTGGGCCATTCTAAAACGGCTTTTGAACCCAACCACTTTTCTTTTTTCTTCAGTTTTCATGTAGATTGAATGCAATTCTGTATGATTATGCTTATTCGAAAGCATATAGACACCTGTGGATAAAACACATGGTTGATTACTTAATACTGCAATTGACCAATCATAAGGATGTTTGAGAGATTGCAATAATATGTGACCCTGGACCACAGGTACAAACTGTTGCAATAGCCAAAAATACTATGAGTCAAAATTATTGATTTTTCTTTTATGCCAAAAATCATTAGGATATTAAGTAAATGTCATGTTCCATGAAGGTATTTTGTAAATTTCCTATCCTAAATATATTAAAACTTAATTTTTGATTGGTAATATGCATTGCTAACTTCGTTTCAATATTTTCAACATATTCAATATTTTCAAATAGTTGTATCTCGACCATTTTTGCTATCCTAACAAACAACACATCAATGAAAAGTTCATTCATTCAGCTTTCAGATGATATATAAATCTCAATTTCAAAAAATGTACTGTTATGACTGGTTTTGTGGTCCAAGGTCACATATACAGTCAGCTGCTCTGCTTCTGCTTTTTTTTTTTTTTTATCCTGTGAGGATATATTTTGCAATTGTAACTAACCAACTGACTGAACATTATCCCTTAATTTGGGAAACATACCAGCAAGATTATAATAAAAATTATTATTTGAATACGTTATTCAAATCGATATATATGTTGATGAATATAATTTGATCTTAAACTTGTTAAACTCAATGTATTTTAATGTACAGTCGTGGCCAACAGTTTTGAGAATGACACAAATATTAATTTTCACAAAGTTTGCTGCTAAACAGCTTTTAGATCTTTGTTTCAGTTGTTTCTGTGATGTACTGAAATATAATTACAAGCACTTCATACGTTTCAAAGGCTTTTATCAACAATTACATGACATTTATGCAAAGAGTCAGAATTTGCAGTGTTGGTCCTTCTTTTTCAGGACCTCTGCAATTTGACTGGGCATGCTCTCAATCAACTTCTGGGCCAAATCCTGACTGATAGCAACCCATTCTTTCATAATCACTTCTTGGAGTTTGTCAGAATTAGTGGGTTTTTGTTTGTCCACCCGCCTCTTGAGGATTGACCACAAGTTTTAAGATTTGGGGAGTTTCCAGGCCATGGACCCAAAATTTCAACGTTTTGGTCCCCGAGCCACTTGGTTATCACTTTTGCCTTATGGCACGGTGCTCCGTCGTGCTGGAAAATGCATTGTTCTTCACCAAACTGTTGTTGGATTGTTGGAAGAAGTTGCTGTTGGAGGGTGTTTTGGTACCATTCTTTATTCATGGCTGTGTTTTTGGGCAAAATTGTGAGTGAGCCCACTCCCTTGGATGAGAAGCAACCCCACACATGAATGGTCTCAGGATGCTTTACTGTTGGCATGACACAGGACTGATGGTAGCGCTCACCTTTTCTTCTCCGGACAAGCGTTTTTCCAGATGCCCCAAACAATCGTAAAGAGGCTTCATCTGAGAATATGACTTTGCCCTAGTCCTCAGCAGTCCATTCGCCATACTTTTTGCAGAAGATCAATCTGTCCCTGATGTTTTTTTTTTTGGAGAGAAGTGGCTTCTTTGCTGCCCTTCTTGACACCAAGCCATCTTCCAAAAGTCTTGGCCTCACTGTGCGTGCAGATGCGCTCACACCTGCCTGCTGCCATTCCTGAGCAAGCTCTGCACTGGTGGCACTCCGATCCCGCAGCTGAATCCTCTTTAGGAGACGATCCTGGCTAGAGGTCGACCGATGTATCGGTTTTGCCGATTAATCGGCACCGATAGTTGATTGGCTGAACTATCGGTTATCGGCAAAAATCCATGCCGATAGTTTTTCCGGATTGCGTTCTTTGCTGAAGAGGCTCACGCTCCGCTCTGCTGTCATAGAGTATGAGAGGTTAAGTCAGACACCAATGTTAAGTGTCAGGATTGTTACCATATATTTGCATTGATTTATATCCAGTTGGTCATATTGGTAGCCAGCAAAATTGCAGATTTAAAGACTTGATGTGAGAAAGCAAACCGTGTTCATTCAGCCTACAGAATCCTGCTGCGCCACAGCGCGCCATTCACAGTTTTACATTACATATCTGTCCCAAATTGTTGTTAATGTTTATAAAGGCTTGACCCTGCTGGAAGATTGTGCATTTAAGTGATAAATTCGTATTTCTGTAGCTCTAATAAAGTCTGTATGCTTCATATAGAGCTATAATTTATGTTTTAGCCTTTTCTTCAGGCTGCGGAAGCATGGTAGGTTTGTATCTTGTTACGCACTTTATTTCACAATGCAATTTTCCTTGTTCTTACTTGATTTTAATAACTGATCAACAAAAATATGTATTCAAAATTAAGATAAAAATTATACAAAACGAAATTCGTTTAAAAAGGGATTTTCCACAAATAAAAAGGTGGAAGTGGTCAACAATTGTGTCTGACCCTCTCCAATTCTCCCGGTGTATTGCCGTCTAATTCATACCACGTCCTTTATGACATTTACAAATTACACACACTTCTTTCGTAATTAACAGATTAAACTGAAACAAAACACAAACAAATAATATTTAAACATAAATGTAAAACAGATAACACATTTTCTTAAATGACTACAACAATATAGATCGTACTTTCTCTTTCCGTTTGATCTGTTGTTTAAACTAATCTTTGCCGCTTTTTTGATCATTCTTGAAGTAAACATTTGCCCATTTGGTGATTAAATAAACTGTCTTAGATTTCTGCTTGAACTACACGACGCATCCTGTGTGTGTTAGATACCTGCGAGTTGTCCGCGCAACGCAGCGCTGCATCCAATGCATCGCAACCCTCTCTTCAAGGAGCTTGTGTTTTTCCCCGCATATGGCACGCGTGAGCGCCTGAAACGCGGCTGGCTTCATTGCACAGAATTTACACTGTGAGACTCGTGTGCATTGCTTGACAGTGCGTGCTTCCACCCGCAGTTTTTTACTTTACATGTGCCTTCATTTCTGCCGTTTGTAATGCAGTATATTAGATGCACAAAACTCGCGCACTGACGGACTTTCACTTGCAATTTGTGTTTGTTCGTCCTAAAAAGCTCGATTGCAGATGCGGTTAAATGCACTTGCCATTTCGAATACTTTTATACGAAACTGATGTACACACAGTCAGTTATGTTTTCAGAGCAGGGCATCTGATATATCGAAATAGATCTGTGCATTCGTTTGAATGCAGCCTGTTAAAGCAGCCACTGTCTATCATCTCATCAGTAATAATCAAACGAAAGGAAAAAATAACTATTGTCTGTTAACTTTTGGATACTTAAAGAACACTTATTTTAAATAAGTAATTGGTTTAAAAGTAGCCTGCTTATATAATAAAAAAATAAAGTAAATTTTGCTTAAAATAAATTATATAAAATGTATATGAAAATGTAGCCATGTGCAGTAATATTGAAAACTGAGAATGTGATGCATGGTTATATTTAGTTGTTATTGAAAATCGTAATTAAATTGAATCTTAATTTTAATAAGGCAGTACTAACATACAGAGATTCCAAATATAAACAAAAATCATAGAAACTGCAATTTTACATATTGTTAAAATGTAAAGATTCCCACCCCTACTGTTAATATGAAATAACACTTTACAATAAGCCCATTTGTAACATCAACTAAGATTGATGAAAGCTGTAGAATAGAAGTGTTGTTCCTTGTTAGGGTGTTATTTTGTTAACATTAATGAACTATGAAATAACTTTAATGATCAATATATAATTAAAATTTATATTTTTATTAATTTACAAAGTATGGTTTATTACTTTTTTAAAACTAGCAGAGCAGTATTTTAGTTGCCGTTCAGTATCTATTTTCAAAAACTATCGGTTAATTAATCGGTATCGGCCAGTGTGGTCCAACCTAGCTATCGGTATCGGTAAAAACCAATATCGGTCGACCTCTAATCCTGGCACTTGCTGGACTTTCTTGGATGCCCTGAAGCCTTCTTAACAATGCAGTGGAAAGTTTTTTTTTCGGGATTAAGTTAATTTTCATGGCAAAGAAGGACTATGCAATTCATCTGATCACTCTTCATAACATTCTGGAGATATGCAAATTGCTATTATAAAAACTTAAGCAGCAACTTTTCCAATTTCCAATATTTATGTAATTCTCAAAACTTTTGGCCACGACTGTATATTTAAAGCTTATTTATATATAATAGCTCAATTTAACTACACATACATAACGCGTAAAAGTTTATATAAAGTGAATATAAAAGATAGAAGCTCATACAAATTTTTCCCAGCTTTTTTCAACAGTTAAGCACCAGCAAACTTGTAAAAGGGACAAACTGCTTTCAGGCAGAATTTTGGTTATGTAAGAAATATGTTTTATATATATTTTTGATGTCTTTTGAAGAAGTCTCTAATGCTCACCAAACCCAAGATCCAAAGTACAGCAAAGTCAGTAAAATTTTTAAATATTTTTACTTGTTAAAATAACTGTTTTCTATTTTAATATATTTCAAATGTAATTTATTCTTGTGATTTCAAGGCTGAATTTTAGCATCATTATTCCAGTCACATGATCCTTCAGAAATAATTAACATATTCAGTTTTGCTGCTCAGAAAACATTTGTTATGTTGAAAACAGGTTTTCAGGTTTCTTTGATGAATAGAAGGTTCAGAAAAACAGCATTTATCTGAAATCTTTTGTATTATTATAAATGTTTTTATCACTTTTGATCAATTTCAATATTATATATACACACTCCAAGCTTTTGAATGGTATAGTGTATAATGTTGCAAAAGCTTTTTATTTCAGATAAATGCTTGGATCTTTCATCAAAGAATAATAATAATGTTTCTTGAACAGCAAATCAGCATATAAGAATGATTTCTGAAGGATCATGTGACAATGAAGACTGGAGTAATGCTAAAAAAAATGTAGCTTTGATCACAGCAATAAATTACATTTGAAAATGTATTTGAATGTTTTCGATTTATTTGAAAAATTATTTTAAATAGTAAAAATAATTCAGATTTTTTTTTGCTGTACTTTGCATTAAATAAACGCAGACTTAGTGAGCAGAAAATACTTTTAAAAAACATTAAAAATCTTACTGTTCAAAAAGTTTATAACTGTTTTTAAGATATATACTGTATACGAAAAAAAGCATTAACATTTTTAATACGAATTAATACTACAATAATATAAAAATGGATTCATATATATAAACGCAATATAAGACTAGAATTGTTTTTTAATTATAATTCATTAACGTTCACATGAAGCTGAACTACATTTCCCACAATGCTCTGTGAGCGCTGTGATTGGTGGCTGCGGCTGTCACAAGAGCCTACAGGTGACTGGTGTACAGCGCTGTCACATCACAGCGCAGTCAGAAAACAAATCGCACATCACACATGGGAGTGAGTTCTGCTGAAATTATCGAGAAGTTGTAAACGGTGCTCTTTTGCAGTTTCGCTTCCATACGAATGTAGAGGGAACTGATACCCAGGCTGACTTTAAGACTGCACAATTGCCGCTCCTTTCCAAAAACTACGTCCCAACTTTGTACTTTCTGACCTTCAGCGGGTAAGTGATACAGCCCATTGCGCTCCACTCTTGTGTCTAAATAAGTCTGCCTCATCTCGACTTGCATTCATTTCCAGCTTATTCCATAGCGGCAGTATTTACACACATCGCTTAGCCTAACGTTAACGTTACATGTTAACAGAAAACAAAACCCAAGCTAGTGCGTATGCTTTTCCTTTTTTGAAAGTCCTTGAATTTGCTTGGAGAGAGAGAGCTGACTCAAAACTGTATAATAATAAACTCAGCTGTGCTTGAAATTATGCATTCTCAAATTTACTATGTCTAAATATTATATATAAATACATTTTCGATGCTGTTCACGAGGTAATGTTATATATAATTTAACGTAAACGTTTTAAGTTGGACGTGCTTTTATTGCTGGCGCACAGCCATATACCGCTGATACCCGATATGCATAAACTCTAAATATTTATAAACAGCGTTGGCGATATGTCTTATGTAATGCGAACAGCGCAACGCAAACCCTCACATATGTGCTCCCAATAAAAGTGTTAGCTATTTACACATAGCGTACAAATATAGCGCTCAAGTTATTTATAGGCAGCATAAGTAATCCCTGTGAATATACTTCCTAGTCTAACATGTATACAGATATGTTATATGTTATAAATAAAAAAAAAACATATTCTGCACTTTTTTCCACAATGCTACTCTGAGGCGATATAACACACCAATATTAGTGTAAATCCAGTCATTGTTTTTTTGTTTTTCATATGTTGACAGTACTAACCACAGAGCTATTATAAAGATCTTTTTGAGAGCTGTAATAGCTAGGTGTATTTAAGATAGCATTGGTTTAGTTTATTCAAGTATCAGATAACCCTGACAGTAAAAAACAGTACATGGTTACAGTACAATCCCGTATTCAGATTTAGTAGAGCGAAGAATTGAACAAAGTATGGAGGTCTTTGGCTCAGTGAAACTGATAGTATCAAGCCAATCCCTTGTTTGTTTGTTGTTGCGTGTCTTTCCCTTGTGCCATCCAAGTACACAAACCTCCACTAAGGCAAATGAGAAACATTTAATAAAAGAGGCTGATGCAATAAGCCAATAGTTCTATACAGTTAACTTTTCTTGTTGCTGACTTTCACAGAAGTGGACATTTCTGTCTTGTGCTTGTGTTTTTCATTGAAATTGGATGGGACTGTCCAAATGTTGTCTCTGCTGCTTCCTATATACAAGTCAAAAGTTTACACACACCTTGCAGAATCTGCAAAATGTTAATTCTTTTACCAAAAAAAGAGGAATCGTAGAAAGTGCATGTTTTTTTTTTTTTATTTAGTACTGACCTGAATAAGATATTTCACATAAAAGTTGTTTACATATAGTCCACAAGAGAAAATAATACTTGAATTTATAAAAATGACCCTGTTCAAAAGTTTACATACACTTGATTCTTGATACTGTGTTGTTACCTGAATGATCCACAGCTGTGGTTTTGTTTAGTGATAGTTGTTCATGAGTTCCTTATTTGTCCTTAACAGTTAAACTGCCCACTGTTCTTCAGAAAAATCATTCAGGTCCCACAAATTCTTTGTTTTTTCTGCAAGTTCTTTGGTTTTTCTGTATTTGAACCCTTTCCAACAATGACTGTATGATTTTGAGATCCATCTTTTCACACTGAGGACAACAGAGGAACTCATATGCAACTATTACAGAAGGTTCAAGCACTCACTGATTCTTAAGAATGAAACATGATGCATTAAAAGCTGGGGGTGAAAACTTTTGAACAGAATGAAGATGTGCACTTTTTTTTTTCTTATTTAGCCTAAATATATATTTTTTCATTTAGTACCGCCCTTCAGAGGATACTTACATGTTTCCCAGAAGACAAAATAAGTTAAATTTACCCTGATCTTCAAGTGCATCGTGGCCCTTAATGCATCGTGATTAAACCTTCTGTAATAGTTGCAGAATTTGTGGAACCCTCAAGATTTTGTTGAAGAACAGCGGACAGTTTAACTGTTCAGGACAAACAAAGGACTCATGAACAACTATCACTAAACAAAAAAAAAACACAGCTGTGGATCATTCAGTGTAAGTAAACTATTGAACAGGGTCATTTTTATAAATTCAAATATATATGTAAATGTCTTTTATGTGAAATATCTTATTCAGGTCAGTACATGCATTTTGCATGATCCCTCTTATTTTGGTAAAATAATGAACATTTTGCAGATTTTGCAAGGTGTATATAAACTTTTGACTTCAGTTGTAGTTCAGCTGAATCATCCATAAAAGAAATTTTCTGACATGCCAGAAAATCAAGTTCACCCACAGGTTATATCAGAAAGCAGCAGAAAGCTGGAGGTTTTATCTCTGCCCTCTGATGGTAAGAGATAAACACACGGTCCTATCGCAGGTGTGGCAACGCAGCCTTGTCCATCACACGCGTCGACATGTTTGACTGGTGCATGTAATCCAATCAAAGTCGGGGCATTAGGCGGCAGTTATGTGTTTGTTTTGATGCTGTTGAGTGACTAAAATCAGATATACACAGAAAGGAAGACAGTACGGCTGATAAAAGGCAACTCCAGAACACTCACCTCTCCCACACACTCGTGGACACATAAACACCCAGCAGCGAGGACAACGGTAAACACATTTGTTGCTGTGCATTGGTGTTTGGGTTGGCTTGCTGTTGCTTTGTTTCCATTACGCTGCCTCCGAGTTGAGCATTTTAGTTGAACATAAACTACGCTTGCGTTAATTCTAGACATGACCCCGCCATCTTGACTGAAAATGAGCTGCTACTGTAGGTGGAACAATACGTTGGTGTACACAAATGAACTATGTTTTGAATTCCTTCCCTTTTTTGTGTGATGTAACAGTTAAGCAAAAAAATAAAATTGACTGTGTAGTACCAACATCATTTGATGTAATTGTAATTCAGTATTGTTTGGTTGAACAACCAGTACACAATGTTCAAGCCAGCGCTTTAAAAAAAAAAGTCAAGATGTGCTTTTTTTAGCTAGCTCTTGCACCAAATCATGCGATATGATGTAGATGTAACCCTTTCCTTTAAATGTGAAACCAAATTTTGTTCCTCTCTGCTTGTTTTCACAATGCTACTCCGAGGCGATACTTGAAGCTGATGGAGCGTGGAGAGAGAAAGGGAGAGAAAGAGCAGTGGGCCATTTAATGCAACAGCTGTTCTCAACAATGACGGAGGCATAGCTGACTTAGAAAAGCAGAATGTACGGCCGGTGGACGTGTACAAATACAGAGCCTGGTGCACAGATTTGGGCCAAAGGTTTGCTGCCTGGGACTGATTTTAGGAATTGTTGGTTTCTTTGGTTGTTGAGAAAAAAATATTGGTCAGTCTTGGTCTGCTTAGTGCAACATGGTCACAATTTCTTGCCTTTTGGAATGAAGCTTGGCCTTAAAGTCCCCATGAAATCAATTTTTAGTATTAGGGATGCACCGATATGGAAATTTTGGCCGATAACGATAACCAATAACTCTTTTATATTTGGAGGCCGATAGCCGATATATAGCCCAAAAAATATTTTTTTTCGGAGCATGATTGCAAAAACAAAAGGCAAACACATACAGCGAACAACTGATTTTATTTTAAAACTTTAACTTCAGAAAAGTTTGAACTGATCTCTGAACTATAGTTACTATTCATTTCTATGGCCAACTTTCTTTTACATAATTTATTGCTTGACAAAAAAATAAAACATAAATAAAGCAACAAAGTCACTGAACAGCATTAGTTGCATAATCAAAATATTAATCAAACAAAAACATTTGCAATATATAAATATGTTAATTTTACCCACACAGCTGACATCTTCTCTTCTCTCTAGAAGCAGCTCTTATAACGCACGCGTCTGCTTTGCGTGACGTCAAAGAAGCGACGATTAAACCCCTAGTGGCCAGTAGCAAGCATGTGAAGTGGTTCAGCCAGCAGAAATAATACCTAATTTATCAGCTTAAAGATATCGACCTAATTTTGTTATCGGACCGATAACGATAATACTAAAAATAGCATTTATTGCCCATTACCGATATGGCCGCCGATATATCGCCCATCCCTATTTAGTATGTGTTATCTATAATCTAGTGTGCTCCAAAACAATGACAAAATTATAAGCATTCAAAACTTACAAGCTGCATCCTAAAATGCATACTGCTTCAGTAGGTACTACATTTAAATTTGAACGTACTTCCCGACTGTTAAAAAACTACATTCCATATATTATGAATATGGGTAGCATGATGTACTACATTCCACCATTTTTCGAATATGATGACTCCTCTCCTGGAGCCTCATGGGATACGAAAGTGTCCATGGTATGCGTACTGCAGAATTCGGGCGGAAGCAGTAGGTCATCCGAGTACTTCTCGCCTACTTTATTTTGTGTAATATGAATTCGGATATACTACTCGCCTCACATACTGTTTTTTGCATACTATGTAGTAGGGAAGTATGCGATTTCGACGCAATGACAGTCTCTCACATCTGCCAATATGAATCAACGATTTTGATGACATTACCCTGCACTTCAGCTTCTCATCAAACTCTCTGTCCAATCAAATGCTCTCTAGAATCCGATGCGTATTACGCTCGTCCACTGCGTAATACAGCATACAACAAGGGTACAAATTTGTTGTAAATTGATTATTATATTGTTTAACCAGGGTTTATACATAAATCCTTTAATCTTACTACTCGAACTGTCCGTTTTAAATGATTGTTAAACAGTAAGCAATACTATGCAAAAGCGGCAGTCCTTCCGGTGCACTTAGTGTGCGAATTCACTCACTCGTTTTCATTCACTCCTTCAAGTGAACTGTACGAGTGGACTAACGTAGGGAATAGTGAATAGGGTATAGGGGGCGATTTCGGATACAGCCATTGTTAACACATAGAATAACGCAGTGTGTTTCAAAGCACTTTAGTGGACCTTTAAAGTCTGATGCCTGATGGACATTTTTAATGGTATAGAAGCTTCCGCAAATTTCACGTCAAGTTCAGGTTTTTGCACAGTATACATCTACTGTAGGTGATACAGATGGACAGAGTCATGGTCTTTAAAGTCCCCATGGAATCAAAATGGACGTTTTTTTGGCTTTTAGTGTGAATATGTTAGCCTTAAGGTTACCTATAAGCTAGTGTGCTCCAAAACAATGACAAAATTTGCATTTACAAGATACAAGCGTTCAGAATTTACAGCCTCTAACTTCCGCCAATATGGATCAACGATTTTGATGACATCACCCTGCACCTCAGCTTCTCATCAAACTTTCTGTCCAATCAAATGCTCTCTAGAATCCGATGCATCCCACCCTCTACACTATAAATAGACACTGATGCTGCGGCTGAAATCGGTTACTTGTTCACGGAACTTGTATTTTCTGTACAGTGAATGACTCGTAGTGCACTATATAGGGACTAGAGAACGATACAGACTATGTAAATATGCTTTCCGTTGGGGCAAATGAAGTCTGTTTTCGTGTTGTGTCACATGAACCACCGCAGCTCGCACACACCCTGCTCCGGTCCAGAGAGATGATAGCATTGAGCGGATCACATGCGCAAGTTGGTGCAGACCCAAAAATGTATCAGACACATTTGAATTCTACAAAAAATGCTATTGTACATATAGATAATGCGATATGGATGAGATTGTGGCTGTCATACGCTGTCGACACAGAATAGAACACATAGAAAAGATTGACTTCAGTAGACCTTTAAAACGCAACATTATTCTGTATGTTGATGTAATTTCAACTGAAACAGGAAAACAAGGAATATCAAGCAGTCCCTCCCCCCTTTTTTAAATAGCCAATAGCATTTTGTTTATATCACAGCTTGGGCCAGAGCCGTTAAGCTTGGTAAAGCTGCATTTGACACCGTATGACAGTCACAATCTCATCCATATTGCTATAAAATATAGCATTCTGTGTAGAATTGAAATGTGTCCGATACGTTTTATGGTCGCAGCATCAGTGTCTATTTATAGTGTAGGGGCGAAAGCTTCGGATTCTAAAAGAGCATTTGATTGGACAGAAAGTTTTGATGAGAAGCAGAAGTGCAGGGTGATGTCATCAAAATCATTAATCCATATTGGTGGAAGTTAGACACTGTAAGTTTTGAATGCTTATATCTTGTAAATGCAAATTTTGTCAATGTTTTGAAACACACTAGCTTATAGAAAAGCTTAAGGCTAACATATTTACACTAAAAGAAACAAAAAAACAAAAAACACTTAACAAACTTAACTTAAACACTTAAACAAAAAAAACTTAAATTTTGATTTCATGTGGACTTTAATGGCTAGTTCACCCAAAAATGAACATTGTAAAGTGAACGGGGTCTACTGTTGTTTTGGACCCCATTGTCTTTAATTGAAAGGACCAAAAATAGTTGAAGCTTTCCTCAAAATACATTCTTTTATGTCCCACAGAAAAAAAGGAAGTCATACCAGTTAGAAACGACATAGTAACGACATAGACACAAAGTAAGCTATCCCTTAAAGCTATCAAAAGCTTTAATCTAATTCGTAGAATGCTAAACCAACACCTGATTTGATCTATTACGTAATTAATGTGCAAATTGCATAATACTTCCATTGTCATAGTGTGTCAGACAAATTCAGGACTTGAGGTAGCTGCTGGCGTGCAATCCAACCTGAAACCAGACCAGGCGTTCCTGTTCTTATGTATACAGGCGTAATCCTGTTTAACTCCAGCCTCATCTTGTATGCATTAGTCTTGGCTACACTTCTTGAAGAGTCTTAAGTGAGTCTTTTAGTTTTCAAGATACAAATCAAACGTACATGGGGAGCATGGAAACAGTATGAGGTGTGTACTCAATGTACTGGGAAACGTGAGATCAGGATGTGCAGAATGATGTTAGTTCCAGAGGCACAGTGCCAGACAGTCCCAACCCTGTACCTGTCCCTTTATAGCAGTTACGTGTAGCTGTACCCCCGGCTCTTGGACAGTTAATAAAAGAGGGTAACAAGGATACAAATGTATTTTAAGCTTACATGTCTTTACCCAGCAGACCGTCTGCAGACAAGTTGTTGATGTTGCTCTACAGTTTTTTTTAGTCAATGTCCTATGCCCTAGAGCTGCACGATTCTGAATAAAATGAGAATCACGGTTTTTTTGCTCAAAATAAAGATCACGATTCTCTCACGATTCTGGAGAACTTTTTTATTTTAAAGATTTACCCCTGAACATTAGGTTATCAAACGGCAGTAAAATAAGACATAATAAACTTTGCTTTAAATTTAAAGACATTTAATGAAAAATAATGTAAGGGGGGAAAATCACCATTAAATATAAAAAACAATTATACAAAGGTAATATGTCAGAGTAAAGAGATTTAAAGATTCTTAGCTAGAAACACTAGCCTATCAACATTTTATGGCTTTCATCGTCCACTCTGTGGGATGCCCAAGTTTACTTCACCATTTTACAAATAAACTCTAATATAATCATGACAAACCATATAACGTTGGAAAGGTCTGTGGCTCCTAAATAGATATTTGACTTTTTGTTGTGCTACAAATTATGTAGGAAAAATTATTTTTGACAAGAGTGTCATAGATTATGACAAGAGTGCACCTCAAAAATCTACTTCATGACAGGAGTTCTGACCTTTTAAACAAACAGACTTCCTCATTGCCTTTTTCCCTAATACACTTTAGAAATAATAAGAAATGATATATCAGATGAAAACTTAATTTCAAAATTCATCCTTTGAAACCATTTTAAAATCAGACATTGCATTAACATGGACAATGTACATCAAAATGTTTTTGCCCATGAATTATAAAGATTTAAGTTTCAATTCTTCATTTTAACGTCTCTATATGGTTCCATTGCTCTGCTGGTCCATAAATCTGGCATGATCAAAGTACTACCCTTTCAATATTCAAAGTGCAAATAGAGAACGAATCTTTCAAGCATGATACAGAGCTATCTACACAACTTATTATAGGCCACATACTAATAACAGCCTAGATATTTTATGTAGCCTAATTTGCGCGCATTGGGGAGTCGCTCTCTAAACGCAGGATAGGCCTATTAAAATTGCTTTTGAATGCGCATCCGTGTTTTAGCCTACTTTTGGTTTCGTTTTAACGATCGCGCGTAAATCTCGGCGGCGCAAAGCGTGCATTCTGCAATGCAAGAAATTACTTTAACAAAACCATCTGAAGGTGGGTGGACACCAACGGGATTTTGAAAAGCGTGTCCCCAGTGGAAATTACTCCCCTGTGTGAGTGGAACTCTGCCGCTGAGTTACCGGGGGAAACATCAATGATCATTTGATGTGAATGTATGCCGCATCGCACAGTACATTGAGACACAGGCAGTATATTTATTCAAAAGCAGATTGTAAAGACCTTTTAATTGTCCAACATCAAAAATCGTCATATCACACACCCCTAATTGCAATGCTGTTTGTGGCGAACCGGAACAGTTTGGTTGAGAGAGAAAAAAAAAAAAAGCGGCCGGTTCCGAGTTCAGCGGAGTTCAGTGACAGAGACAGGGGGCGATTGACGGCTAATATCTCAAATCTTTATTAAATGTAATAAAGTAAAGATGAAGTTTAAATGGTTATGTAATGTTGGAGAGAACGGCAAACCTGTCTCTGCATCAGCTCACAGCAGTCTGTGCAGTAGTTAGACTAGCGAAATTTTTGTAAAATATAAATAAAATATAATTAGCTGAATCGTGAATTGGCTGGATTAAGATCGTGTGGGGGGTCGAATCGAGATCGCGATCTTTTAACGATTAATTGTGCAGCTCTACTATGCCCCTGAAATATCCTCATGTTGTTCCAAACCCGTATTACCTTTGTTTGTTCTCACTCTGCATAGACACAACACAACTACTGTACCACATTCAAGGTCCATAAAGGTAGTAAGGATATTGTTGTGTGCCATAGTACTCTCGTAAACATGTGTCAAAGTAGAAATTGTTGAATTAAGTCGTTATTTTTGTTTTCTTTGGACACAAAAGTATTTTCGAAGCTTCATAACATTACCGTTGAACCACTGATGTCACTTGGACTATTTTATAGATAGCCAAATTTTTATTTATTTACAAGTCACTGAATTTTTTTTATAATGAATATAATTTTCTAGTGGGAAAAAAAGGAATATTATATATTTTTTAATCTTTTATTTATCTTTTAATATATAGTTATTATAATTATAATAGTGTTATAATATATTTACATAGTTTTGGTACATAATTTATTTAATTTAATTTTTTTTAAATTAAGATTTGTCCTTATAAAAGTGCCAGAAATATTTTAGTGGAATATCTTTGAATATTGTCTTTGGCAACGAGGGGCCATAGGGTCAAAAACTTCAGGAGTCTCAGTCTCATATGACAGGGCTCATCCATAGTTTGTTTACTGACCATCTGATGCTATTGCATACAAAAATGGGAAGTGTTGGTTAATTTTCAGTTTCAGTTTGATTTTTGTAAAAACAAAACTATGTTTAGGCCTGTTATATGGGTCATTCTAGGTACTAATTTATACCAATTTGTTACTAATATGTACTCTTTAGGTACAAATATGCAAATATGAATCTGCTAAATGTTATTTTACCAAAATAAGAGGGATCATGCAGTATGCATGTTATTGTTTTTTTAGTTTTGACCTGAATAAGATATTTCACATAAAATATTTAGTCCACAAAAAAAGTTGAATTTATAAAAATGACCCTGTTCAAAAGTTTACATACCCTTGATTCTTAATACTGTGTTGTTACCTGAATGATCCACAGCTGTAATTGAACCCTTTCCAATAATGACTGTATGATTTTGAGATCCATCTTTTCACACTGAGGACAGCTGAGGGAGTCATATGCAACTATTACAGAAGGTTCAAATAATCACTGATGCTCCAGAAGGAGATACGATGCAATTAGAGCTGGGGGGTGAAAACTTTTGAACAGAATGGAGATGTGTACATTTTTCTAATCTTGGTTAAAAATCATATTTTTTTTTTTATTTAATACTGCCCTCAGAAGCTACAGAAGATACTTTTTCACAGAGGACAAAATAACCTAAATTTACCCTGATCTTCCAATTCAAAAAGTTTTTTTAATGCATGTGTTTTTCTTCTAGAGCGTCAGTAGGAGTTTGAACCTCTTGTAATAGTTGCATACGAGTCACTCAGTTGTCCTTAGTGTGAAAAGATGGATCTCAAAATCATACAGTTCAAATACACAAAAATGCTGGAAAACCAAAGAATTTGTGGGGGGATGTAAACTTTTGAACGGTGTAATTTTTATAAAAGCAGCTATTATTTTATCTTGTGGAATATGTAAACATATTTCATGTGAAATATCTTATTCAGGTCAGAACTAAATAAATTGGTAAAATAACATTTTGCAGATTCTGAAAGGGGGAAGTAAACTTTTGACCTCAACTGTATACCTTTATAAAGGGTACCGTCCCAGTGACAACTTTTGTACCTCTTTTGTGAGTGTACAGTTGTCTCCAGTTAAAATATTATAAAATAAAAACAAGTGAAATTTGTTTGTTCTAACCTCCACATTGTCTGTCAGTAGCGTGTACAATGTTTATGTCAGTGTCACCCTGTAATTCTCACAAAGCTAAACATGGACATGCTTGCTTTCTTTACCCTCTGACTAAGGTCCCAAAGCATCCTGTCTCTCTTTCCCAACCTTTCTCTCTCCACACACATGCCAGATAGGCCAAAGGCGGGCATAGTTGCCATACCGTCGAGTAAAACGCTGCTAGTTTTGAGTGGGGGAGCCAGAGAGGGAGGTGGATCCAGCGTTGTAATGCAGCATAAGTGACGCTGACAATCGCAAACAGTGTTCTGCCTCTACCAACGCTCCTAATCTCACAACATATCTCCTGAAGAGCCCTTATGGCCATGGCTGATCTCTAAGGATTATTGTTTAAGCCATGGCCAATTAATTAACCCTCAGGGGTCACACTAGTAACTTTATATATATATATATATATATATATATATATATATATATATATATATATATATATATATATTGCTTCTCATCCAAGGGAGTGGGCTCACTCACAATTTTGCCCAAAAACACAGCCATGAATAAAGAATGGTACCAAAACACCCTCCAACAGCAACTTCTTCCAACAATCCAACAACAGTTTGGTGAAGAATAATGCATTTTCCAGCATGATGGAGCACCGTGCCATAAGGCAAAAGTGATAACTAAGTGGCTCGGGGACCAAAACGTTGACATTTTGGGTCCATGGCCTGGAAACTCCCCAGATCTTAATCTCATTGAGAACTTGTGATCAATCTTCAAGAGGCGGGTGGACAAACAAAAACCCACTAATTCTGACAAACTCCAAGAAGTGATTATGAAAGAATGGGTTACTATCAGTCAGGATTTGGGCCAGAAGGTGATTGAGAGCATGCCCAGTCGAATTGCAGAGGTCCTGAAAAAGAAGGACCAACACTGCAAATACTGACTCTTTGCATAAATGTCATGTAATTGTCGATAAAAGCCTTTGAAACGTATGAAGTGCTTGTAATTATATTTCAGTACATCACAGAAACAACTGAAACAAAGATCTAAAAGCAGTTTAGCAGCAAACTTTGTGAAAACTAATAATATATAATATATAATAATATATATTTCAAATGAATTTTAATTAGAAAAAAATTATATGAACGGTGAACGCTACCAGTCAAATGTTTTTGAACAGTAATGTTAATGTTTTTTAAAGAAGTCTCTTCTGCTCACCAAGCCTGGGGGAAATTAATACTTTTTATTCAGCAAGGATGCTTTAAATTGATCAAAGTTAATGATAAAGAAATTTATAATGTTGCAAAATAGTTCTATTTTAGATAAATACAAAAAATATGCTGTAAAATGCTGAAAATTCTAGCTAGCTGTTTTCAACATAATAATAATAAATCTTAGCAAATAGCAAATCAGAATATTAAAAATATTTTTGAAGGATCGTGTGATTGGAGTAATTATGCTAAAAATTCAGCTTTGAAATCACAGGAATAAATTACATTTTAAAAATATATTCAAATAGAAAACAGTTATTTTAAATAGTAAAATATTTCAAAACTTTTGCTGTATTTTGGATCAAATA
>NC_133380.1:19527250-19596343 GCF_049309525.1 Garra rufa
CAGATCGACATAGGAAGTGCTCAAAAATACCATATATCAGGCGTTGTTAGATGAGTACGGGCTAGAAAGGGAAGATCAGGAAAGAGAGGAGAACAAAAGTTTTTTTTTTTATTATTGAGTCAAATAGTGTCGAAAAAGATGGGTTTTCAGCAGTCGCTTGAAGACAGTTATGGAGACTGAATTCCGGATAGGGGTGGGAAGATCATTCCACCAGGCATGGAACGTTGAAGGAGAATGTTTTGGAAAGTGATTTCATGCCTCTCTGTGGTGGTACAATGAGGCGTCTTTCACTAGAGGATCTCAGACTTCTGGAGGGAGTGTAGATGCGTAGTAGTGAATGGAGGTAAGCAGGTGATGAGCCGGTGGCTGTCCTATAGGCCAGCATCAGTGTCTTGAATTTGATGCGAGCCGTAACCGGTAGCCAGTGCAGGGATATGAAGAGAGTTGTGACATGGGCCTTCTTGTGCTCATTGAAGACCAGCCGTGCTGCTGCATTCTGAATCATTTGTAGAGGCCTGATTGTACATGCTGGAAGACCGGCTAAAAGAGCATTGCAGTAGTCCAGCCTGGAAATGACCAGGGCCTGGACGAGGAGTTGTGCCGCATGCTCTGTTAGGAAGGGCCTGATCTTTCTGATGTTGTGCAATGCAAACCTGCAGGATCGAGCAGTTTTAGCTATGTGGTCTTTAAAAGTTAATTGGTCATCAAAGATTACACCAAGATTTCTGGCTGAAGTCGATAAGGTAATTGTTGATGAACCTAACTGGATGGAGAAGTCATGTTGTAAAGTTGGAGTGGCGGGAAAGACAAGGAGCTCAGTCTTAGCTAGATTGAGCTGAAGATGGTGTTCCTTCATCCATGCAGAGATATCCGCCAGGCAATCTGAGATCCTTGCAGCTACTGATGGATCATCTGGTTTTAAAGAAAGATAGAGCTGTGTGTCATCAGCATAGCAATGGTAGGAGAAGCCATGTGCCTGTATGATGGGGCCCAGAGATGTGGTATATATGGAGAAGAGGAGGGGTCCAAGAACTGATCCCTGAGGAACCCCAGTGACCAGTTGATGAGTTTTAGATACCTCCCCTCCCCAGGCCACCCTGAAAGACCTACCAGAGAGATAGGATTTGAACCAGCGAAGTGAAGTCCCTGTGATGCCCAACGATGAGAGGGTAGACAGGAGGATCTGGTGATTCACCGTGTCAAAAGCTG
Source organism: Garra rufa (assembly GCF_049309525.1). Taxonomy (NCBI): domain Eukaryota; kingdom Metazoa; phylum Chordata; class Actinopteri; order Cypriniformes; family Cyprinidae; genus Garra; species Garra rufa. The sequence continues at coordinate 19,528,460 of NC_133380.1, forward strand.
CAGATTTTCGTCAACAACATTTTTTACAGATGAAAACGAGACGATAATGTAACAAAAACTTTTGTATGACAAAAAATATTGACATTTGGAAAAAGATTCGGTCAGAACAAATCTGCTGCGTGGTTCGGAGGTTAGATGCAGACATTTGAACTGTATTATGGCCTATACCTATCTGGCGGGACATAAGCTAGCATACATTTGCTGCACATCTCATAAAACATTAAAAATGTCCATATCTCTTGGGGTTAGGGCTGCTTGATTTTGGCAAAAATCATAATCACGATTATTTTGGTCAATATTGTAATCCCGATTATTTAACACGCTTATGACTGGGTCCAAAACTTTATATTAATCATTAATTTAAAGATAGCAATACAGCAGAAAAAAAGATTTAAAAAATGTGCTTTTTTAAAAAAAAAAAAAATAATAATACTTTTTAATACTTAATACTTTTGTGCAAGTCAAAAGTAGTGTAACAATAATACAGAAATTGAATGTAATTATTTGAATGTAAAATAAAACAGCGTCTTCACTGTAGTAGTTCAACATGCTTTGTTTCTTATTAAAACTACAAAAGTCCTTCATTCAAGAGCAGTGAGTAAGACAGCAAAAGGAATAGTATTTAAGTGCCACACGGATCCAATATACTGTCACACGTGTATTTTCATTCTCAACTGTTTATGATCATTTAAGACATAACTGACCAGGGTTTACATTAATAACCGCACACCTTGAGCTAAAAGATAACTTTACATGTCCGTGTTCTGCTCCGTCTCTGAGCACATACACAGAACAGCGCAAGTTTTCTTACGTGCTCTTAAAAACACAATATCAAATAAACATTAATAAATCAAGCACGTCCAGTTTTATGAAAGTCGCGTTACGTGATTTTGCTGAATTGCATGTGAAATTAGGCTTTTATGGAGGAGCGAAATCGCACCACCGGTAAGGGGGCGGAATGAGGCGCAATAATCGTTTCATCTCGATTACTGCATTTTTATGGTCGTTTGAAGCAGAAATCCAAATCGAAACCGAATTTCGATTAATTGAACAGCCCTACTTGGAGTAAGAGAAGAGCAGACATATGGATAAATTTGACAACACAAAAGCGAACTCAATTTGGTCCGGTTTGAGAGCAGACACCGAAGAAGCACCTCTCACACAGCGCCCAAGTACTCTTATGGTGCGTTCACACCAATGAAGTATGAAGTATTAAGCGTGAGTGATTTACATGTTAAGTCAACGCAAAGATGCGATAGACATCCTGCGGCACGATTATTCACCAAAGTTCAGATGTTTTAAATTCCGATTCGCCTGGAACGCTCAATTCGCGCAATTTAAAACATCTGAACTATGGTGAATATTCACGCCGTGTTAACCAATCAGGAGCTTGCTCTAGTAGTGAAGTGAATACGACGTAGCGAGTGGAGGCAGAAAGTCAAAACAACAATGGAGGACAAAATCATCGTCGCTGTATGTGCATAACCGGAGCTGTACGATATATATTCGTACTTTTGTAGAAACAGGAATAAAAAGGATCTTGCTTGGAAGAAAGTGAGTGAGGAGGTCGGACAATCTGGTAAAAAGCTCTTTACTCAATTTGAGCTATATTTATGTATATACATATTGAGACTGCAAGCTAGCTAAAGCCAGCAAATTGTTACACGCATTAGTAGCCCTAAATATGTCTGCTTGAAAGAATGATGAACGTGGTAAACAATGTGTTTTAAAGAATGCATAATTAGCCTATATAACCATTGGTATTTAATTGAAAAGAAGACCATGTTCTTGTTTGTTTATGACAAGTGGTTTCATTTAAATTATTATAAAGGCATGTTATATTTGTGTCTATCATGATAAAACCTTAATGTCAAACCTATAAAGCAGCAGTTCTCAATTCCAGTCCTCGCGCCCCACCGCTCTGCATATTTTGCATGTCTCTCTTAGTTAACACACCTGATTCAAATAACCAGCTCGTTAGAAGTGAACTCCGTGCAGGAACTGTGTTCCGACTGACATGGTCCCTGCACAGTGTTCATTGCTCCCTACTCCCTGAGCGGGGGAAATCTGTTTACTACACTTCGAAACATTCATTCACATATTTACGCTATGCCACCGCATGCAGCGTCTTCACACACAGATGAAACTTACTAGAGAAGTGTGACATAAATGCATCTGTAAATAAATACATTTAAAATTTACGTCTCAAACGCTTTAATGACCTTCAAATGGAACATATACACTCGCTTTGAACTAATGAATAATGGCGGAATATCCTGTGATGTCCACTTCGAAGGGCAGTAACGTTGGATTAGAACAAACGTCTGAAGCGATACGTGAAACACACAAAATATGCAGAGCGGTGGGGTGCGAGGACTGGAATTGAACCGCTGCTATAAAGTGAGTTTGGTACTTTTAGAGAAATGCTTAATAAATAATAAACCCATAAGATTTTAGCTGACTAAATCTACTGTAGATTTAGTCCACTAAAATCTTATGTAGTCGGCTAAAACTAAAACAATTCAGATGACTAAAACTAAATGGCGTTTTAGTCAAAAGACTATGACTAAGACTAAATCAATTTGCAGTCAAAATTAACACTGGCTGCAGTATAACAACTTGCTACCGACAATACATGCGCAGATATTGTGCTGTGAGTATTTAAGACATACTGCTGCTGCACAAATAGCATATATAATAACCCGTAGCAGATCTATACAGGTGGAGCTGGGGAGGTGGAGGGTTTCAGAGGAATTCTGAATACACACAAAATGGTAGATATGTAGATATTCCCTGTAGATATTATCATTTACCTGTAAATACATTTATTTTATTTAAAATTTCTCCCAAATTCTTCTGTTTTACTCTTTTACATTTTCCTTTTTAAAAACTTCTAAAAACATCTGGACAGTGTTTAATCAAGTCACAAACCCACCGCAGTTCTTACTGGTTTAATGTAGTGTTGTCAAAAATATCGATATTTCGATAAATATCGATACTGAAATATTTGAACGATACCAATACTAATTTCCCGAAGTATCGATACTAGCCGAGATGTCACTTTCACTTCTACACACGTGACCGCAGTGCCTCTCATTCAAGTGAAGCGAACAGAAAGGCGAGCGCAGGACCCCGCGACCGGCTTTGTTTGATAAAGAACACAGCAGGAGTGCTATCTGGAAATATTTCGGATATGAAACAAATGAACATGGAAAGCCGAAGTACACAAGCAAGCCAATATGTAAGAGTTGTTACTGAGCAGTGCTATCAAAAGGCGCTAACACCACTAATTTCGCAAAATTTATTTTTTAAATCACACGATTCCACATTCTGAATGCTATGAAAACACAGTGCTTAACAATTACAACAATTCACCTGTCGTAATAAATAGAAAAGACAAATATCTGAAGAAAAACACACTAACAAGCATAAAATACAGTGTTTCTTCTATTTATTCTGCCGTGGAGGTGTTTAGTGTCCCGCCAACAGCAGCAGCAGCAAGTGCCTTCAGCAGAGTTCCGCGTTCAGATGCACGCAGCTTATAGGTACTGGGCTGGCCGCAAAGCCCCAGCTAAAGTAATTACCATGAATGTGGCGGGGAAAAAGTAAGGAGATATTCAAATTATTTATTAATAAACTAGTATTTTCTGAGTCAGTGTCGCAAAGATGAAGTTGATAATCCTAACTCGCCATCTGCTCGGACGCGCTTTTAAAGCCTAAATGCATTTTTATGGATTAGGCCTAATAAAAGAGTTTTGTTTTCGATTTGAATTATTTCGTTTTACAGTAGTGAAGTAATAATTAAAAGTGAATTTATTACTCTTACATTTATGAGCAGAAATAAAGTTTCACGTGGCGCTTTGCACCTCATGTCCTGCAAAGCTTTCATTCTCCGCACAAACGATTGGATATGCGCCTATTTATAGCCTACACATTTATCTAAGTTAAACGATTAAACTAATATTCTGATAAGCTTTCAGTTTTTATTTGTTTATTTATATATATATATATATATATATATATATATATATATATATATAAATAAACAAATAAAAACTGAAAGCATATCAGAATATTAGTTTAATCGTTGCCGCTGTTTAATAAGCGGCTGGCCGCTTTGTCTTTACTTTAAAAAGCAAAAACTTGAATTTCACAAATAAAACATGTTCCAAATATATTCCTAAATTAACTTTATAAACTAAAGAAACGAAAATAAATGTAATTACTTTGCTATTAAAAACAGCAGCTTTGCAATGGGGAAGAGAAAGAGAACTCGGGCCAGTAATTCTGATGCGCTGTTGGGTTTTTTTTTTTTTGCAACGATTGTTTGTTTAGTAGCCCATTTAACTCTTATTTAGGCTGCTTTCTTATTTAAATGTATTATTTCGTTGATTTATTTTAGCGTTTTGTAGGCTGCTTGTTCACCGACGGAATTGCTAAAGTTTGTGAATAATGTTTGAGCCTCATTTATTTATAAAACACCGCGCCACTGCTGTGGTAAAAAATCTGCCACCATCACAGCCATACAGTTCCTACCCTTCATAAATGCGTGCACTACATGTTGTATTTAAATCTAAATTAAAGATTGTATTTGAACATCAAATAAAGTATGAAGCTCAAACTCAAATGAAGTTAAGAAGCTGAACAGGGCTGTAGCAGTGTACATATGCATATACCTCATTGTCATGTTCTAGACTATATTTATTTTTAAATTAAAAAAGAAATTTTCCTCCTTAATAGTGTGGTAGTTTTTTTCTCTGTGGTATCGAAAATAGTATCGAATATCGATATTTTTCAAGGTATCGTATCGAAGTTAGAAATTCCAGTATCGTGACAACACTAGTTTAATGTAATGTTTAATGCATTTTACGATACGTTTTGATTTATATCGATATGGTACATTTGATGGTAAGTTTAAAACAAGTTTGGTAAAAAAAAAAATACTGAATACATTACCTAAAATTAAAGTACTAAACTACATTTAGGAACTGTTTTCAACATTGATAATACTAAAAAATATTTCTTGAGATTAGTGTCAGGATTAGGAAGGGTTGCCAGGTTTTCACAACAAAATCACCCAATTGCTACTCAAAACTAGCCCACAACTAGCCCAATTGTATTTTGGAGGGGGTCCCCCAGTAAAAATTGCATTACAGGGGGGAAAATACAATTTTTTTTGGTGGGGTTCCCCTGGTAAAATGTGCATTCCAGGGGCTAAATATCACATTATTGGGGTCACTTTAACCCACAGACGTGAAAAACAACCCGCGGCAACAGTGTTAAAGTAGCCCAACTCCACAGGAAACCCATGGATATGTAAACCCTAGGATTAAGTTGTCTGTGTCTCTTGGACCAAAGGCCATTTAATCCAGGTTATGACCAGCATTTACTCAAAAGTAAAGAAGGTCATGAATGTGTCTTGCTCATGTGAAAGCTGGAAAACCTCAAAGTGTCTGTTCTCTTTTAATATTTAATGAATTAGCATCTTCTCCATTCTGATTGTGAATCCATGGTTAAATGAAACGGCTTATATCACTTTTGGAATGAGGACATTAGAAAAAGCAGAAGTTTGACTGATGTTTATTTACTTGATTGCATGAGTTTGCGAATGAGGTAATTGCTTTGTTGATGAGAGCCCAAGAAGCATGACTGCACGGCACATGACACAAGAATCATTTGGGGATTTTTTTTTTTACAATTATTTTCTTGAAATCATGGGACCCCAGATGACATTTAGTGCATTAAATGAAGTGCTCTATACAGTTTGTTTTAAAAGATTTCTCAGTCATCTTTAAAATTGATTGTACGGTATTTATACAAACAGATGCATTATATATCGGTATCATATCGTTTATCATATTTAAGTTATACTTAAAACTTTTTTAATTTAATAACACTTTTAAAATAATCTCAATATAAAATTCATAAATAAATAATTGCACCTTTTTATCTTACAATTGTGACTTTTCTTGCAATTCTTAAATTAAAGTTTATATTTCACTGCAAAAAATAAAAATAAAAATAATGATAAAAAATAAAATTAAAAGGAAAGTCATAATTGTAAAATAAGCTTCCACATAAAGCCTAAATTCACTTGCAGCATTTAAACTGATTGACATTTTTACTTTTTGTTTAATTTTTTTTTTTTGGCAATAGCAGAAAAAATAATTTTAATATCTGCCAATTATTTTTATCAGCTCCAGTTGAATTCCTTGAAATGTTTACGACCTGGTTTGTACCCAATCAAAACCCAAAGAAGAACCGCTTTTCCTAGAACTGACGCTTTTGCTTATCTTGAGGCAAAAGCAGAAGGAAAAGGGTGCTGTGAAGACACTGCCATGAGGTTCATCCTCCTACTTGAGAGCCGTCCTTCCCCTGCCCATCCCACCAAACGTTATCCTGCCGAGTGTTAATCCCATGTGCGAGTGTGAATCCTTAGAACATGCCAGATAAATTGGCCAGAGCATGGAAAGTTCACTGTGTGCTGCAGAGGCATTGAATTTACACACCGGCAGTCTGTTACCCCGAGGGAACAGGGTGTCTCTGCAAACAGGAACAGAAAGTGTGGGTGTTATTTTTGGTTCCGCTTGCCTCACTGCCTTGCTAGACAGGGTAGGTGGTAAATCAAGGGTGGGCAGGAGCAGAAGAGCCAATACAATCTGGTTGTTTGCCAGACCCCTGTCCACCCATCCTGTGGAGGTTACTGCAGTGTGCAAAACGCCACCGAAACCCAAGAGTATATTCATATTTGCATATAAGCAGTTACTCAACAAATCTGAAATGACTTACACTGATCAATTGTTTCCTCTGCTAACTACTTTGGCTAATTCTATTTGCATTGTAGGATGTGGGTTTAGTTTTTGTAAACTATAGAAACTCAGGTCTGAATATACTTTTAATGACCATCAATGCATAAAGTCACTTTTTGGTTTTTCACAGTTTACAGTTTAGTAGCAACTAATTTGCAAATCTTGACCATCGGGGTGTATTAGTGTTCTGAGAGCATCAGATTTGCATGTTTCCTAGAATTGTTGTGTTTAGGACATTTGTTGAGGTATTGGCCTGGTGGTTAGTGCATGTGCTTTGATACGTTGCACAATGGTGCTCGTGCAGGCAGTGTGAGTTTGAGTACTTGTAATTTCCTGATTCTCTGCCCTCCCTATTGTTTCCTTTCTTCTGTATCGCTGTCAATTTTCTTATGTACAAATGTAACAATTTATTAAGTTATTAATTTGCAATAATACCTGGAAATTCTATCATAATAGATACTTTTACATAGTACATACAGTTAAAGTCAAAAGCTTACATAGACTTTGCAGAATCTGCAAAATGGTAATTATTTTACCAAAAATAAGAGGGATCATATAAAATGCATGTTATTTTTTATTTAGTACTTACTTGAACAAGTTATTTCACATAAAAGACATTTACATATAGTTCACAGGAGAAAATAATAGTTGAATTTATAAAAAATGACACCATTCAAAAGTTTTCATACACTTGATTCTTAATACTGTGTTGTTACATGAATGACCCACAGCTATGTTTTTTTGTTTGTTTTTTTGTTTAGTGATAGTTGTTTATGAGATCCATCATCACACTAAGGACAAACTGAGAGACTCATATGCAACTATTACAGAAGGTTCAAATGCTCACTGGTGCTCCAAAAGGAAATACCATGCATTAAAAGCCGGGGGGTGAAATTACTTCTGTAATAGTCCCTCAGTTGTCCTCAGTGTGAAAGGATGGGTCTTATAATCATACAGTCATTGTTGAAAAGGGTTAAAACACATAAAAATGCTGAAAAGGAGAAGAAGGATTTTTCTAAAGAACAGCGGGCAACTTAACTGTTCAGGACAAACAGGGGACTCATGAACTGTCACTAAACAAAAAAAAAAACAAAACAAAAAAACACAGCTGTGGATTATTCAGAACAACACAGCATTACGAATCAAGTTTGTGTAAACTTTTAAATGGTGTAATTTTTATAAATTCAACTATTATTTTCTCTTGTGGACTATATGTAAATGTCATTTATAAAAAAAATAACATGCATTTCATATAATCCCTCTTATTTTGGTAAAATAACATTTTGCAGATTCTGCAAGGTGTATGTAAACTTTTGACTTCAACTGTATTTACTTAATAGACACTTTTTATTTAGATACTTTAAACTGTTTTGATGCATTAAAGGTGGCACAATAATGATATACTAAATGCTTTATGGCTTTGCAAGCATGCAGGTGTGTTTGTGTGTGTGTGTGAATAAGCTTTGTGGCCCACATTTTCTATTTTTTCTTCATCCTTTGATGTAGAGATGCCATGAATTCACTGGCTGCTGTAACAATAGGGTACTTTGATAGCTGGCTCTGTTTGGATGCGTCTCCATCGGGGCAGTGTATGCCTGGTATTCACCGATGGGCGATGTGGGAGAGCAACGTCACAGGAGGAGGTGGCGTACGCACAGAGCAGCGTCAGTATATGCCGACTGTATACGTCACCATGTTCAGAGCTGATCCGCAAATGCTCTGTTGATACAACAGTGATTCAAGAACGCCCAGCTCTGACTTGACTCGTACTTCTAAGAAACAGTCAAGCTATCAGATTTCTTCACTGGAAGATCTAAGAAATGTTTATGTTTTTTGACCAGTTCCACATTACCAGTTACTCATTAGTGGTGTTTGGTAAAGCTATTGCTCATACAATGGCTGATTTTAGTTTTTAAAGTTTTATTTTTAGACTAAAGATTAAAAAAAAAAAGATCTGTTAATCTATAGTGTTAGAGTGTAAATACTGTGGCTCTGTGACACTATCAAAACATTGCTCTGTTTGTTTGAGAATCCCAATCAGCCTGACATAACAACACTGACTCAACCAATAGTGGGAGTTTTAGGGCGGGACTAACTGTTAACCAATGGCAGTTTGGTTAGATTGTTTTTCCTTGCATTTGAGCAAAATATTTTTCACACTCTTGAGATACCGTCACATTAGCAAAATTTTTATAAAGTTTCTCAGGTAAATAGATCCATTGTCAAACAATGCAGTGAATATGTGCGACCAATTTGAAATATTCAAAAGAAAATAAGCTTTTCTTTTGTTGTTTGATTAACATGAATGACAGACAGCAGGAATATTTGACTGCTGTCACTTTAGGAGCTGCCTGGATCCAATATACTTTTACACATGTGTTTTCTTTCACAGCTGTTTGCTTTCACTAAAGACCTTAATACAATCTGATGTTAACCTAGAAAAATGTGCACTATTGAAGTCTCTGTGCGGAGGCTGGACAGTAGCACGCTTACTGCATGACAGATGGAGGCGCCGGTGTGGTCAATTGCTCTTAAAATACTCTGTCTGGTCATCTTGGTCATACAGATAAAATTAATACATCTTTCAGTTCTGTAAAAACTCTGTTTATTTGTGTGCACTCACAATAACAACAAGGCTTTGTGCTTTTGTAAAATAATTTTAAAAAACAGGATGTGATTTCTGCTGTGCAAAACTCTGTAAATACTTGCCTTACAGACATGAACAATATATCTACAGGGAGTGAAATGTCTAGTTCAATTGAACCAATCAAATAGAAAACAAATATTGTCAGATTATGTAATCTGTATGAAACATGCAGTGTAAATGTATTCATGCCACCTCTAAGCAGCATTCAACAATCTGTATAAAGACACCTAAATGCCAATTCAGAACCGCTTCTGTTCCATCTTTACAGTGTAAATTTAGCATTTAGAAAAATAATAATGTAACTCTGGTGTCACATCCACAACTGATATCGCTTCACTAAGATTGAAATCAAATGCTAGCAGGTTATCAACTATCCCGGTAATCCGGTTCTGCCATTTACGAGACAGTCCGTCCCAAAGCTCTTCTCTCCTGGAACTGAGTCAACCTCTGGCAACTGCCCTGGTGACAAAGCCTGAAAGTGTCCACTGACCAGTGTGAACCACAAAGCTTGTAGTGTGTGTGCCCCCCTCCACCGCTGAAATGTACACTGTGGGCTAAATACTGCTTCAGTGCCATCTCAATAGGAGCTGCTTTGCTAATTGTACCTCTAGTACAATAAGCTTTTCTCCATAGGCGGCCCAGTCCCTCTGGGTTGTCCTTTCCACCTCGTGGCGATCTACAGTATAGTTTGTGATATGGTGCTACTGAGATGCACCAGACATAACGTGCATACTCGGCACCCCATCTTTTTCACACCTAAAGTACACCTAAATTCCACTTGCTGTTTGTATCTCAGTCGTACTATCTCTGATAAAAGCAAAGTCATGCTTGTTTGCATATTGGCCTTCTGTAGCACCCCGAAAAGAGGAACTCCTCTATTTAGGGACTCCCCAGAACCGCAGAAGAAACAGGGTGTGGACCTTTCTGTTTTGTGGGGTGTGGATGATTAGGAGGCATTTCCAAGTTGAAAGGCTACTCACATGAGCTTCAATAGAAAAAAAACACCACCTGACCCTCACATGACTTCCCCATCACACTCATCGTTACTTCTGAGCTGTATTTATTTAGAGTCATCGGTCTCTTTGTGGGAGAGAGCACAGCTTTAAAGAAATGCCAGGCTGTTGATAATCTTATAGGCAATTTGAGGACACCCCAATGAATGCATCATATGGTGGTTAAATGGTAGGAAATGCCGAATTACATGATTTATTTTTCAGGTTCCTCATATATACTTTTTAATCTGTTTTTCATTTTAACTGCAGGCTTTTTATTCTAATTGTATTTTTAAAATACTTGTTAAATAACTTTTTTTAAAACTTTAGTATTTAACAAGTGATTTATTGTTATAAAGAGAGATGCTGGTGTAGTTGCTTTTCTTTTTTCTTTTGAGGTTTGAGGATAACCAAAAATAATTAAATAAATATAGCTGCAAGCAGCAAGGGCCCAAGCACAACAGAGGTACAATGAAGAGCTAAGGAGCTACCTAATAAGAGCTACTTTTCTGCAGACTTAAAGGGCCTGTTTACACCTGGTCACTTCATGCATTTTCTCTGATTGGATAGTTAGCCGATCATGAAAAGACCAGATGTGAATGCCCTCTAAAATTTTACTCCTCCCAAAACAATAAAATAATAAACGTGTGAGAGCATTTTATAGGCTATATGCCATGTTATAGACAGATAAGACAGCGCTAATGCAACAAGCATCGCCACTGATGAGTAGCTGAGTACCTCTTCAGCAAGCCAACACGCAAACTGCCACAAATGAAGCTGAAAGTAAGTCGCGGACGATCAACACACAATCATCTTTGTTAAATGTAGTGAGACTAACCTAGTCTCATGAATAAACTGCAGTGCTTATCTGTTGCTTTCATTGATGTGAACTCTGTTAAATTTAAATATAGCGCGGGAATTGAATGCTGGATTTATATCCGTTTTGCGAAGACACATTTATGTGGTCAAGTGTAAATATCCGATCAGAGAAAACACATGAAGTGACCAGGTGTAAATAGGCCCAAAGGTTTAGTTCACCCAAAAATAAAAATTAGCCCATGATTTACTCACCCTCAAGGCATCCTAGATGTCTATGACTTTCTTCTTTCAGATGAATTCAATCAGAATTTTATATAAAAATGTCCTGGCTCTTAAAGGCTTTATAATGGCAGTGGGCGGGTGTTTTCTTTCAATACACATCCAACGACATCTGCCAGAAAGGAAAATAGAAAATAGAGAAAATAGTTTCTAACATTTTAAATATGGATATTTTTCTTACAAAAACACACTAATTCGTTATAGTAGCCGTTACACCCTTTTCTCTGATTGGATATCTGATTTATGAAAATGTTTCCATTCACACTTGGCCACATAAATGTGTCTTTGCAAAACGGATAAAAATCCGGTCTCTGTTTTCCGCGCTATATTTTCAAATTTTCAAGAGTACAAGTCAATGAAAGCAACAGACAAGCACTGCATTTTATTCATTATCAGCTAATTTCAAGATCAAAGACTGCAACAGGAGAGAGTGCGACATCAGCACTGGAAAGATGAATTAATGAAGATGATTGTGTGTTGAGCATCTGTGACTTACTTTCAGTTTCATTTGTGGCAGTTTGCGTGTCGGCTTGCTGAAAAGATACTCAGCGCTGTCATATCTGACTATAACATGTCATATATCCTATAAAACGCTCTCACACGTTTATTATTTTAATATTTTGGGAGGAGTAAAATTAGCATATGTGATTTCAACAACCAGATGCATTTACACTTGTCCAGTTTCATCTGGAATGCGGCCCAGACCACCTCCTGAAGTGGTTTGAGCAATTGGACTTAAATGCGTTGTGAGGTTATCCGATCAGAGAAAACGCATGAAGTGATCAGGTGTAAACAGGCCCTTTAAGTTTCAATTCTGCTTCAACACACCTATCTGTAATCAAGTAGCCATGAAAACTTTGATTAGCTGGTTTAGGTGAGTTTGAACTCTGCAGTGTGGTAGATCTCAAGAAGCAGGGTTAGAGACCCCTGTTAAAGACATTTGTTGATACAAAATTTCACTACAAAACTCAAAATTATTGATTTATGGTCAAACTGGTCAGAAATAAAATGTGCAAAGTTTGTTCAGAATCTGTTGAGGCGTTGCAAAGATATAGCCTCATGTAAATTTTTTGTGCAAATTTCGTCAAATTCATTAACATGCTTTATGAAAACGGTTTGGTATATCAAAAAGCTTTTGATAACTTTTGGCCAGCATTGTCTATAGATGATCTGAGTCAATTTTGGTGAAAATCAGACAATTGACCATTTGGGACGAGTTTGAAAAAGTCTTAATTTTCGCAAAATTCAAATATGCAAAAAATCTTCACCTGTAGAAATGTCAATTTTGGTATGCATTTGACATGGCAAGAGCCAATGAATCAGAGAAGAAAACAATCCTTCTAGACCTTATGGTTCAAAAGTTATTAAAGGCAGAAATATGAGTGCAAATTTGGCCTATTGGTGGCGCTAGAAGGTTTGAGAAAGAGACTTCAAATTTGCTGCAAGGGGTTCTATGGGCTGCCATAAACTTCTAGAGTGGAAGATGAAGAAGAAAACTAACAGATACAATAGGACATGCTAGTCAAATCACCTTCAAAAGAGCCACATTTATTTAAAATCCATTTACTTCATATTGACTGTTTCCTATTTTCTTTTGCAGACACCCCACCACTCTTCGGGCTGGACTGCACGGTGACAGCAGCCCGCCCCCCGCGTCCCCCAGCCATGTCGTCACGCATCGGCCTGCGCCTGCAGCTCATGCGGGACCAAATGCAGCAGGAGGAGCAGCGGGAGCGGGAGCGGCAGCAACAACAGGCAGCATCCATGCATTATATGCAACATCGCATGCCAGGCCCACCTGCACCTTCACCAGCCATCAGCGCACCAACACACTTCCAGGCACCCATGCAGGTGCCTGTTGAAGTGTTAAAGGTATGGATTTCCATCAGTTTATGTGAGCACATTTTACATTACATTCACACTTTTATCCAGAACGACTTAGAAAAGAGGAAGAATAGCAATCTGTCAAAGAGCCAACTATAATGCCAGGTCGTGTGACCACAATAACAAGAATGAGTCATTCATCGAAACCTGTCATGAGTGCAAGACAACCATGATACTGGCAAATTTTTGTGGAAATACTTTACTTAGACTGATAATCAGTGGGATGTGCCCTCTCCCATAAATCCTGCCAAATTCCCTCTAATTATCGCTCAGTTCTGTGTATTGGGGTTTAAATGAGCTTCCCCATGAGACCCTAATCTTGCCTTCCATTGGGTAGTCTAGCGCTCCGGCCACCCTAGTGGTCCTAACAGGATGAATGAGTTGTAAGGAGTGCACGAAGACCAAATTAGGTAAGATTAGGTACACTTGTAATCTCCTCTCATGTTGCGGTGAAAGAGTAGTGGGCAAAGTCCAGGAGTCAGTGGGTTGTGCAGGACTGACCACAGCATTAGTGTGCTGGATTACATTACAACCGAGATCAAAAACAAAGTGAGGAATAGTTGTAGAAGAATGCGGTGGAACAGCAAGCAGGTAAGAGGAAAAAAGACAGAAAAAAGAGAGGCTGGTGTGACATAACTTATAGGAGATAACACTTACAGGTGACGTGTGATTCTGCCATTGTTTTCCTGGATTGTTATCAGTTAGTTAAAAGACTGTGCTCAGTGTACACACGTGGAATTTTGAGTTTGGGCATGTGTGATGTTATGATTAAGGTTTTTTCCAGATGTTTTTTTCTTTCATTCTGATTTCAAAGTTTGAAAAAAGCCCAATAGTTTTCTGGAACTGCAAAGCTTCATGTGCTCCTTTGAATATACAGCTAAAGTCTCTGTTTTCAATCAAGTTACTTGCCTTGTGTGACTAAAAACATTGTTAAGGTTTGTTCAACTTCCTCCAAGAAGGTAATCTCTGACAAATTAACTGAATCATTCAAACTGAACAGCAGATTTAGAAAGTGTTGACGTTAGAGAAAGACTGACAGTGATTTTTTTACTGGCATTTTGTACTGATATTCAGAATTATTTGTATCAGTTCATAAAACACCACCAATAGTAATACTAATGATATGATATTATTAATACTAATATGTCATATACATAGTCATACATCCATATATCTTCTGAAAGCTGAAAAAATAAGCATTGATGTATAGTTTATTAGGATATGACAATATTTGGCCGAGATGCTATTTGAAAATCTGTAACCTGAGGGTGCCAAAAAATCTAAATATTGAGAAAATCACCTTATAAATGTCTTTACATTCTTGATCTTTTACTGCATCCCTGCTAAATAAAAATGTTAATACTTAAAATTATATATATAAAGTTGAGGTCAAAAGTTTACATCCCCCTTTCAGAATCTGCAAAATGTTAATTATTCAAAATCATACAAAATGCATGTTATTGTTTATTTAGTACTGACCTGAATGAGATATTTCACATAAAAGATGTTTACATATAGTCCACAAGAGAAAATAATAGTTGAATTTATAAAAATTACCCCATTCAAAAGTTTACATCCCCTTGATTCTGAATATTGTACTGTTACCTGAATGAACCACAGCTGTGCTTTTTTTGTTTAGTAATAGTTGTTCATGAGTCCCTTGTTTGTCCTGAACAGTTAAACTGCCTGTTGTTCTTCTAAAAAATCCTTTAGGTCGCACAAATTCTTTGGTTTTCCAGGATTTTTGTGTATTTGAACCCTTTCCAACAATGACTATGATCATTAGATCCATCTTTTTACACTGAGGACAACTGAGTTAATTTTTTTTTTTTTTTTTTTTTTTGTGAAATATCTTATTCAGGTCAGTACTAAATAAAATAACATTTTGTATGATCCCTCTTATTTTGTTCAAACAATTAACATTTTGCATATTATGAAAGGGGGATGTAAACTTTTGACCTCAACTGTGTGTATATATATATATATATATATATATATATATATATATATATATATATATATACATACTATTGCAATGTTGTTTTTCTTGATTGCAAGTGGCACTTTTGACACTAGCATGTTGTTGCTGCCCTCCCATGCAGCCAAACATGTGTCATCTCACAGCTCCTGTTTCACAAAGTGCCGTATCATTTATCTGGACATTTACCACCACCATTCCTAGATCGAATAAAAGTTTCTAATGAAGAGCTCCATGTGAGATGAACTTCTAACCACAACTAACCTTCTGTAATTTCACCTCTGAGACTTTAGAGCAACTGGCCCTACCCAAAATGCCTTTAAATAGTGTTCATGGAGAGATTTAACACCAGGAAAATGTCCTTCCAGACAGTGTCCCAACTTCACAGCTTGTGTGTGTTAATTGGAGTCCTGAATCCAGCCTGTAAAAGTTTTACTTGCTCCAGCATATTTTTTTAAATCTTAAAGTGAAAGTGCTCAGACTGGCTTTTATCCACTAATCCTAAGGCTTGTTTTCATTCAGGAATGTGGTATTATGGCTAATGTTTTCCAACAGTATACAGACACAGTTTTGTTGATAGGCTTGCTCGTATTTGTGCACAGACAATTGTTAATTGTTAATTAACACTTAAATCTATTTATCTTTTCATCAGTGCACATCACATTGTCAATTGTCAAATGCCAGTTTTGTGTCCTGAATCACTCAGTTTGGGGTGAAAAAAAAAGGGGCCAGTCTGGTCAGATGTAACTTGTAACCATTCTGAACCTCCATCAGCAGGTGCCTGTGTAATTCATTGATCCTCTGGAGGCTCTTTCTGGCCTTGTCTGCCCCGTACATGCTTAGATTTAAAAACACTGTACTTTTCCACTGGAAGAGTAAGTCATAAGATATGATGGTGCCAGATGGTGAACACACTTTTTTTTAATACTTCTGTTTATTTCTCACTGTGTGGGTTTTGATAATGCAAGTCATGCTCTTACATTTTTTATGTCAGTCAAAATACAGTACAGGTCCTTCTCAAAAAATTAGCATATTGTGATAAAGTTCATTATTTTCTGTAATGTACTGATAAACATTAGACTTTCATATATTTTAGATTCATTACACACAACTGAAGTAGTTCAAGCCTTTTATTGTTTTAATATTGATGATTTTGGCATACAGCTCATGAAAACCCAAAATTCCTATCTCAAAAAATTAACATATTTCATTCGACCAATACAAGAAAAGTGTTTTTAATACAAAAAAAGTCAACCTTCAAATAATTATGTTCAGTTATGCACTCAATACTTGGTCGGGAATCCTTTTGCAGAAACGACTGCTTCAATGCGGCGTGGCATGGAGGCAATCAGCCTGTGGCACTGCTGAGGTGTTATGGAGGCCCAGGATGCTTCGATAGCGGCCTTAAGCTCATCCAGAGTGTTGGGTCTTGCGTCTCTCAATTTTCTCTTCACAATATCCCACAGATTCTCTATGGGGTTCAGGTCAGGAGAGTTGGCAGGCCAATTGAGCACAGTAATACCATGGTCAGTAAACCATTTACCAGTGGTTTTGGCACTGTGAGCAGGTGCCAGGTCGTGCTGAAAAATGAAATCTTCATCTCCATTAAGCTTTTCAGCAGATGGAAGCATGAAGTGCTCCAAAATCTCCTGATAGCTAGCTGCATTGACCCTGCCCTTGATAAAACACAGTGGACCAACACCAGCAGCTGACATGGCACCCCAGACCATCACTGACTGTGGGTACTTGACACTGGACTTCAGGCATTTTGGCATTTCCCTCTCCCCAGTCTTCCTCCACACTCTGGCACCTTGATTTCCGAATGACATGCAAAATTTGCTTTCATCCGAAAAAAGTACTTTGGACCACTGAGCAACAGTCCAGTGCTGCTTCTCTGTAGCCCAGGTCAGGCGCTTCTGCCGCTGTTTCTGGTTCAAAAGTGGCTTGACCTGGGGAATGCGGCACCTGTAGCCCATTTCCTGCACACGCCTGTACACAGTGGCTCTGGATGTTTCTACTCTAGACTCAGTCCACTGCTTCCGCAGGTCCCCCAATGTCTGGAATCGGTCCTTCTCCACAATCTTCCTCAGGGTCCGGTCACCTCTTCTCGTTGTGCAGCGTTTTCTGCCACACTTTTTCCTTCCCACAGACTTCCCACTGAGGTGCCTTGATACAGCACTCTGGGAACAGCCTATTCGTTCAGAAATTTCTTTCTGTGTCTTACCCTCTTGCTTGAGGGTGTCAATGATGGCCTTCTGGACTGCAGTCAGGTCGGCAGTCTTACCCATGATTGCGGTTTTGAGTAATGAACCAGGCTGGGAGTTTTTAAAAACCTCAGGAATCTTTTGCAGGTGTTTAGAGTTAATTAGTTGATTCAGATGATTAGGTTAATAGCTCGTTTAGAGAACCTTTTCATGATATGCTAATTTTTTGAGATAGGAATTTTGGGTTTTCATGAGCTGTATGCCAAAATCATCAATATTAAAACAATAAAAGGCTTGAACTACTTCAGTTGTGTGTAATGAATCTAAAATATATGAAAGTCTAATGTTTGTCAGTACATTACAGAAAATAATGAACTTTATCACAATATGCTAATTTTTTGATAAGGACCTGTACATTGGCATTGCCACTACTTTTTAAATTTTTTTTAAGTCTGTTATGCTCACTCAGAGCTTCATTTCTTTAATCAGAAAATACAGTAAAACAGCAATATTGTGGAATATTATTACAGTTTACAAGAACTTTTTTTTTAAATGTAATATTACATCTCCAGGATCACATAGTTCTTCAGAAATCATTCTAATAGGCTGATGTGATGCTCAAGAAATATTTCTTATTATTATCAATGTTGAAAGTAGTTGCTTATAATTATGTAACCTAGGGCTGGGCAATTTGGCTTAGAATCAAAATCTCGATTAATTGAACATTTTAACCCGATTACGATTAATGAACGATTATTTTATTTATTAATAAAATTATATTTAATTATATTTATATAATATTTATTTTTTTGCCCTCATAGTTCACTGACAAGTTTTGTACAGTAAATATGTTCTCATATTACAAGCGAGAGGTTTTTGGATGAAGGGTGCATTACTTGATTTTAAAATAATTGAAGGAAACACACTATCTACGATCTATGATTATTAATTGAACATCAGTGTTGAACAACTGAAATTAAAGCAAGCATTGCTTAAAACGAAAAGTCACATTTTTCTTAAATTAGTGAAAATAAATAACTTGCACTATTGGAAACAAAATAAATAATTTTCAATGTTTTTCATATTAAAAGTAGAAAATAAGCAGTATCTCCTCTAAATAAAATTACCCTTGTATATCCTGTAAATACTTTTTACTGTATAAATACTGTTTAAGCTCTCCATCGACATGTCGGCGGAATAACGGAACGGAGCGCTAGTGTTTTTTAAAGGGAAAGTAATTGAAATAATCTTCCTGGAAAAATTTTAACGATTATAGGTTCTGAATGTCGATTTCGATTATTTTTCGATTAATCGCCCAGCCCTAATGTAACCCATGATACATATTTTTATTCAGGATTCTTTGACAAAAGGGTCAAAACAACAGCCTTTATTTGAAATAGAAATCTTTTGTAACATTATAAATGTCTTTACTCTCTCTTTTGATCAATTGAATGCATATTTGCTGACTAAAATAACTAATCTTTAAAGAGACCCTGGGTATTAAGACTTGTGTGGCTTAATATAATTTAAACAATGTCCCTTACTGAAATATTTAGTAGAAAACATAAAAGATTTCCATTATTTAAAAAATACACATCGTTTTATACATATTTTAGATATTTTAGTTTTACTCGGTGAGCTACTGGTGCTACCTGTTGCTACTTTTTTCCACAACACAACTCACAAAATTAAATACTGATACAGTGCCACATTGTGCTGCTTTTGGTTGTAATTTTCATGTGAAGGGCAACAAGAGAAGCAATGTAAGTCTTCACTGCTTTCCTAGCGATAAGAAGAGGAGAGAAGTATGGGAAGACATCTGTGGAAGAATAAAACTTCCTAAAGACTTGCATCTTTGTTCTCTCCACTTTAGCCCTGATGCCTTTGAGCTTTTTAGTAGACCACAGCTACTGAAAGAGCTTACAAACGGCAGAGACAAGAAACGCTAGATGCCATCCTGGGAGGATGTAAACATGCTGATGCTTGTCATGACGCCACAGCCACTGAAGGAGTTTCTTAGAGCAGATTTCACTCTATATCCAGGGGTTTAGACTCCTTGTTGGAAAAAAATTGACGGTATAGCATTTGGTTTAAGCCTACGCTTATATCAATTGCCACCTGTAAACTCTTTTAGTAGCTATGGTCTTTGTATAAATATTTTATTTTCCGAGTTGTGTTGCAGTAAAAACAGGTAGCTCACTAAGTGCGACCATTTTACATCTTTGAAATACTGGCACCCCCATAGTCCAAAAAATGTATAAAACAAAAAAATAACGTACATTTTTTATGGGTTTTCTACATAGTGCACATAGTACATAATATAATAATATTATATATTATTATGTTTTTTAGGTACAGACCCATCTTGAGAACCCCACAGACTACCACATTCGACAGTCTCAGCGGCAGCAGGTCAAGGAGTATCTGTCCACCACATACGCCACCAAGCAGGCTGTACATGCGGTCACAAGCTTGGTACAGCCCTCTCCACCCACCATGCCCCAGGCTCAGACAGGATCCGTCCCACCATCCATGCCCTCTCCCTGCATGCGAACCGATCAGCTCATGAACTCTGCTGGGAACAGCGCACCCAACAGTCCCATGGCCATGCTCAACATCGGCTCCAGCCACGAGAATGAGGTAGCTCAACATTACTGCTTGTAAGCATGTCTAGGCATGTTTAAAAGAAACCCTTTTTCCCATAACATTCATCATGATTCATTTTGTTGATGTTTAATTTACAGTTAGTATATCTGTTACAGGTTTATATTTAGCAGCGTAGTTCCTCTTTCTGAGTTCACAGAAACCTAAAGTTCGGTAGATGACAAAGTCTGGCTCATCGCTCATACACCACGACCTTTATGATTTAAACATTTCTCACCGCTGGTGGGTGTTATTTCCCCAAGTGCACTCAAAGGTCAGGATATTAACTAACTTAACTCCATTGTCATTGGAGTTTAAGTGGCCAATTATGGCCGTCGAGGTATAATTACAGATTAAAGAGTGACAGGGAACCTTAGGCAGGACGGCCCTTTGGAACGAAGCAGACTTTGGTCCTTCCTTCCTTTCTGCGCTCCCAATGCCACCAGATCCTATGGGATCCTAAGTGAATGTGTGCTTGTGGCATACTTACTATCGTTGTGAGCTAAACTACACAGGGATTATGTCTATAGGACTGTTGAGAGGAATACATCTTTCATTGGTAATTTCTACAAATGCTCTCTTTAGATGTCGGCTTAAATGAGAAAATCTTTTAGTAATCAAAGGGAATGTGTAGAAGGTGTTTAAAATCTACTTATGTGTTTGTTTTGGACAAGATGGATGAGGTTATTGATGACATCATCAGCCTGCAGTCCAGTTATGATGACATCCAGGCTTATATTGACCCTGTGGTCCAGATGCCAAACACAGTAAGTAACGGCTTCACTCACTTCAGGCCTCTTAGTCTTGACATTACTGCTTGTGACTAATACAGATCGCTGAATCCCAGGAGGTAAGTAGAAATTTGAGTGAATAATTCCTGTTTATGATGTACAAGCTGTGCCTTATTGCCGCTGAATAGGTCCATTTTTGAAACCCCCGCAACCTTGTACTTTAACAATGGAGGAATTATACTGGATCCATTTGTTGTGCTGCTTTTTATCAGCGTTATAGGGATGAAAAGCATCTTTGTCTGATTACCAAAAGTCACGTCTAATTATAGCAAAGCACCGTCTCAGTAAAATGATGCAACTGTTTTTCTCTCATGCGACCTCGAAACGATTTTCTGTTTGTGCTCATCTGGTGAATTTTCCGTGCTCGATTTATTGGATAACCGATATTCGGCATGTCTCGGGAGAAATGTTTTAAGTATTTAAAGTGTTTAATTGACTTAAAATGGTGGCCTGATTCACTCAAGGAAAGGCATTGCGCTGGGAATCAGGAAAGTGGGAGCACTGTGCTTTGTATTTAAAGTAACTGCCCGACATTAACAATTAAGCCGCTCTCAGTTAGAGTTCAACTTGTTTACAAGGCATTTCGTGAAGGTGGGGAAGCGGGGGGGGGGGGGGGGGGGCTGTTTGGGAGAGAGAGGGAGAGAAAGCTCGGGAGGGGAGGCTGAAAGTCCAGACAGGGGAAAGTTCAGTGTTTAGTTGTTAAGAGGAAGTAGAAGAGAGAAGGTCCCGGTGCAGCTCAGGTTAGTCTCTCCGTGGAGGTCGAGGGTGAACGATAAGGGCGTGCAGCTATGAGAGATTCAGAGGCCAGTATGAAAGACACAAATAAAACCTATGCCATCGTGGAGGTTATCGATGGAGAAAAGATTCAGCTGGTAAGGCCGTCTTGTTCCCATCATTCTCTGTCTATCAAGTGTGAGTGTGTGTGGGGAGGGGGGGTTGTTTAGTCTTGCAGCTATTCGTTTCTGTGCGTCTTGTTCCTGGAAACTAGAGGCTAGAAAGAAAGAGCACATGCTTTGGGCACTTTAAGGACACCGGTAACCTTGCAACACTTATTTAGCCAGAGGCTTGCAGCATGTTATGTTCAAGTGTCTGTAAATAGCTCATTGTTAGTGAGTGTAGTTTAGATGAACCTGCAGGAAAGCGACTTGTTGATCTGTTAAAAGCATAGTTTATGCATAAATAGTCTTATGGTGTTCCAAATCTTCACACAATGGAAGTCAATGGAGTTTAAAGTAGTTTTGAACCCCACTGATTTATCTATGGTCTTAAAATACATATGCCACACGAATGATGATAGAATTTGCATTGATTAACTTTGTTAATTGTATTGTTTTTGAAGTATTGAGTGAATGCGATTGATTTTCCAATTGATCAGCGTTCAAGGGATCTGTTTTCCATTGTAATGATTGATCTTTGTTTCCAGACTCGTGAAATCATCAGGAATCATCCTATCAGAAAGTGCTATTGTTGTTTTTCTTCTGTTTACCAGAAGCATATTTACCTGAATTCATTTTTCTTTTACAACTTGTCTGCATGCAAAGGTTTTCCTTGATAAATGCCATTATTATGCTTATCCACAGAAGAATTATTTCCCTAATCCTGGTGGACTTGTAATACGGCTATTAAAAAGTGCAAACGGTGGCGAATATTTTTTAGATTTGATCTATATAAGGACATTAGCCACTTTGTTTGTTTCAGAGGGACATTAGGGATTTTGAAGGTCAGAAGAGACATGGGGGTTCAGACTCCTAATGAGGCTGCAAAGGCCTCTGACCCTGTTGACCATGTCCCTCCTTTGATCATTGTTTCTTTGATCAACAATTAAAGCCTTTAGAGAGTGGAATTCACAAAACCAATACGAACAAATACTTACAGACACATTGAGTCATCAGCATTGCTTGTTAGGAAGCAGCGTATACAGCGTTTCCTGTTAGTTTATCACATTTGAAATGCTTAACGAGCCGTTTCTGATCACTTCTGATCACTCAATTGTAAGAAAAGGTAAAAACAGGTATGCAATTTACAATTAACACTGTATAACGGACTTCCATCTTTGACTTTTTACTGTTGATTTGTGTTTGTTTGGTGCTTCACAGTAGCCTCTGTGATAAGCTATCTTGTCATGGCTCATTAGGAGCTCAGAGCCGGCTTGCTTACAATTATACTGAGGCTCTAAGATGGAATAAAAGATACAACTGGTATAAAACCATAAAGACCCAGATAAGAAAGAGCATAGTCAATCATTTCTCTCACCCAGAAGCAATAGCCGAGTGTGATATTTTGTGTGGTTTATCTCCGGTATCTCTAGCGGTTATGGCTTTGCGCTAGAGATAAGCTGAGTGTTTATTGGCTATCTAGTGATTGTGATGATTTACCAGAGTTACGCTGAATATGGCTTCATAAAAATGCCATTTGCAAGACAAACTAGTATCTTGTCCAGCGACGAATGCATAGATTGCAGTAAGAGTTTAAAACTCTCTGTGCTCATAATTTTGTTCAATTGTTATTCGATTCTAAGAAAAATTCTCTTTGTAGCTTTAAATACTGTTGTTGTTGTCTTTCAACTTACCTAGTTGTACATATATCTCTTTTGTGCACTACAGCTTCCACTGTCCAGCAGCCATTTGGATGTGTACACGGGGCCAGGTATGTCCGGATCAGCTATCGCAATGACCAGCAACTCCTGTCCCGCCAACCTAGCCATCAAGAGAGAGCTGTCAGGTAGAGCAATCTCAGATTTTGGCATAAAAAGTTTAGAAACATGAAACATTTATTAACACTATTTTCCACCATTTTAGAGTAATAGTAGTCAACAAATGAGTCACAATGCACACTTTTGCTTGTTGTCTGACTATTTTTCCCTGTTTGGTCAAACAAAACCATTTTCATATCGTATACATCCATGTGATATGAAAAACACATTTAGTCAAGATTATCGAAATGTTTACTTGGTTCTGTATCCACCTTATTTTTCGCCATAAGTGTGAGCACGGCCATTTGTGAATTTAATGTGTCTGGCTTCCGGTGTCATTCGCTTCCAGTAATTTTTAGCTGTACAAAGCTCATTTTGATATTGCCAACTGTATCTTACCATCTTAATTATGAACACACTGGTTTGTAGTGCAAACAGTTTTATCGTTTACTGTACTTAGCCTTCTCATTATTTCCCTGAAGTTGCTAATAACCCGGAAGTCTCGCACATTCATAGAAAACAGCTTATTACTGCATTGAAAAATAAGGTGGATACTGTTAAGAGTGATATGACTGACATAAATAATGGAAAGCAAACGGAAATTGCTTAGAAATTTAGATCATGCTCAAACATTTCAGTGTTGTTTTCATGATTTACAAATTGAGAAACCTTATGCAAAGTTTTACTATAATGTGTTGGCATACTAAACCAATAAAAACAACAAAAAATAAACAGAAAACTAAGCAGAGCTTAAACAACACTGTTTTACAACTGTAAGACGTGACAGAAACATTTTTATATAACCCTGCTGGATAAAATTTAAGCAGAGTTTCACCAAGCAAATATCACTATTACAAAATCTCATAAATTCAGTTACAGAATCCAGACGGAATTTGTGTGCATTGCAGAACATGTTTATCGTAGTAGTTGATTGACAGTATTGCCTTTTTTTGGCAAGATGCTGAAGCTCGGGCAATGGCCAAGGAGAGGCAAAAGAAAGACAACCACAACTTGAGTGAGTATGCGCTTTTTCCCCCTCATTTCTTTTAGTTTATAACCCCTCACAGTTTAAAGTACACTTGCTCCGCTAGTGCCCTGCCATTGACACCCCCTGTCACCTCCAGGCAAATTCAGCTGACAGCGCACTACACTTTGGTCTATCGTTAACTCGGACATATCCTGCTGCCGTGGCATTAAAATGTAATTGCCTGTGACATTTCACAAGTATTGGAGTTGTACAATTGGACAGTAATTCTGCAACGCTTTGCTAAGCTTGGCCTGTTCCCAAATACTTTGGATTAAGATGGAATATAGAGCCATATCCTGAGCATCGTAAACAATTTACACGCAGAGGCAGTATTGCGTAGAAACGGTTACTTCATTTCCCATCGTAACTAAAAGTTCAAGTCAGAAAACAAATAAAAAACATAATGGTCAAGGTCTGACAAAAACATTTCTTTTTTTCCCCCCTTAGTTGAAAGGAGGAGAAGGTTTAACATCAATGATCGAATTAAGGAGCTGGGCACCATGATCCCCAAAACCAATGACCTGTAAGTTTGAGCACATAAACCATTCTACTTTAATTCTGGTCTTCTAACTATTTGGAGATTTTCATTGATTAACACTTGACCATCCATCTGGGACCTCTCGTGTTCAGGGATGTTCGCTGGAATAAAGGCACCATTCTGAGGGCCTCTGTGGAGTATATTAAACGCATGCAGAAGGACGTCCAGAGAACCAGAGAGGTGGAGAACAACTTCAGAAGAATGGAGATGGCCAACAAACAGCTGTGGCTCCGCATTCAGGTGAACATTCATTCAGCACTTATGTGACCGTTTTTGTCACACAAATGACAAATGTCTGTTACAAGAATTGACCTAGCAGCAAGATGAACATTTTACATGTTTTTAGTGTAAGGTTTTTCCTCATTCAGGTAATACAATACTGTATTCATTTAAGTAATATAGATGAGTTTAGGTATCATTACTTTCTGAAGTATGAAAAAATTATAATTTTTTAGATTTACTAAAAAAAAGTACAATTATCAGTGTTATTATTATAAATAATTAGTGACTGGCAAAAAATAACTAAGTTAGTGTTAAAGGAGTAGTTCACTTTCAGAACAATTTACAGATAATTTACTCACCCCCTTGTGATCCAAGATGTTTATGTCTTTTTTTCATCAGTCGTCAAGAAATTATGTTTTTTGAGATAAACATTTCTGGAAATTTCTCCATATAATGGACTTAAATGGTGCTCCGATTTTTGAACCTTCAAAATGCAGTTTAAATGCAGTTTAAATGCGGCTTCAAAGGGCTGTAAACGATCCCAGCCGACGAAGAAGAGTCTCGTCTACCAAAACGTTCGGTCATTTTCTTAGAAAAATATATTTTTATATACCTTTTAAGCACTGAAACTCGTCTAGCACTAGGGCTAATGCGCGTTCGCGTCTATACGTTCTACGTAATCACGTCGAAAGTGAACTACTCCTTTAAATAACAACACAAATAAGAGAAATAGGTATAAAAAGTAAATATAAAATGTAGTGTTGATGTAGTTAACTAAAACTAAAACCATTAAAAGCACCTTTGTTACTTAAACTAAATATTAACTGAAAGCTGGATGCCAATGCAGCATTTCTTATTTTATTTTAGTTTAACTTCATGTATGAAATAACTAAAACTAAATTTGAAATAAACAATAATACTAACTATATAGATATAATAAAAAACTTTAACCTTAAAAAATATAAAAATAACATGTCTTTAATGTAAAGCTCTTTCTCATCCAGGTCTTTGAGTCACTTATCAGTTCTTAGTTCTTTTTTATGTTTATTTAGCAAGGATGCATTAAATTCATCAAAAATATCAAAATATTAATAAAAAAAATGAAACAAAAACTGATTAAAACAATTAATAAAACTATAAAAGATTAGAATAAACTATAATCAACAATAAATCTTAATTATACTATAATAACACGTAGCTGTGTTTCCATTACAGATTTGCGCAAAACGTTTGCTATATTTTATATATGTCCATTAAAAAAAACTTTCCATTAACCAATGTTATGCGACTAAAACTGAATTTTTCAGAGTTATGGCAACAAATTTTGGTAAGTTTACGTTTATCATAGTCACAACACTAGCCATTATTTTTAATCGAATTTTCAAATTAATTGTTTGGAGGTTATAGTACATTGAAGAATTATCATGTGATTTTTATGTACGCCAAGTTCTGTCGCAGTTTTGCGGAATATGCCATTTTCCAATTGGCTGAAAAAACACCTCATGCAAGCGGAAAAACTTTTTTGTGATATATGGGAATTTTTGCAAAATTTATGTTTCCATTGGGTATATTTTCAATTTGTGCAATTTGAAGGGTAATGGAAATGCAGCTACAAAGAAGAACAATACCAAAAAAAAAACTAAATAGAATATTGCAGCATAACCAATATGGCACCAGTATGTTTAATTCTTAGTTATTATACAAAAATACATTATGAGAACTTATATTTTAAGAGATTGATCATTTTATTCTGATTGTGCTCAATCTTCAGGAGCTCGAGAGGCAGGCCCAGATGCACGGCCTCTCCAACAGTTCTCCATCTGGTCTGAACAACATTGAGATTCTCAACCCCTTCATCAAGCAGGAGAACAGTCCTGAGGAGAACCACCTCTCGCGCCAGCCCCATCTCCCTCCTCACTACCCCCAGCATCAGCAGCACCAGGGTCAGCCCCAGCCCCGACCCCACACTCAGCTCCATCAACACCAACACCAGCACCTTCACCCCCAGCCCCCACTGCAATACCCAGCCGTGGGCAGCTCCCAGCACTTTGACTATGCCCAGTCGCTGGACTTGTGCGACGGTGGCATTCCAGGATATCAGGATGGCATGGGGGGCATCGGGGATCTCAGTTCTTTGGGCGGAGGTGTCGCGCCAATGGGAAAGAAGAGTGAGCTGGGCTTCTTGCTGATGGAAGAAGCCCTGTCGCCGCTGGGAGGAGACCCGCTGCTGTCCGCCATGTCCCCTGAGGCGTCTGTGGACAGCAGCCGCCGTAGCAGCTTCAGCATTGAGGACTCAGACATACTGTGACCTGGACAGCTTTAGGTGTCACTGCACGATGTGCATATGATGCGCCGTGTATTCACACACACAGATGTTGCATTTAGTCTGGCACACTGTTAAATGGGGAAAGGTACGATATTGGCACACCCTGCCATCCGGAAATGAAAGTTTAGCTAGTTTTTTATTCTTTACGTCTGACATGCAAAACAAAAAATTTGTCACAGAAATGAAAATACATTGCAATATATGCATATATTGATAAATGCAATATAGACTAACTGAACAAACAGAACTGAGATGCTTGAATGCTATGGAGAATTGGCCTATTTTGGATGTTTTGTACAAAAATATGTCCTTTAGACACATACAGATTGCCATTAAGGGAAAGTTCACCCTGAAATCAACATTTTGACAATTTCCTCACCCTCATTGTTCTTGTTAAAAATACTATTAGTCAATGGCTACCAGCAACTGTTTGGTTCCAACATTCTTCATAATATCTTTGTTTAGAACAACATAAAGGTGAGTGAATGATGACAAAAAGTCAACATAGGCTCATTGGAAATACGTGCCTCTTTATGCAAAACTAAAAAAAAACGTACCTATATCCTATATGTGCAAATCACTCGTTTCTAGTTTCTAGGCAGTAAACCTCCGACAGCTTTTCACACAAAGTATTTTAGACTTTAGATTTTAGAAAGTATTTTAGTTTTAATCAATAAAGCCTCATTTTTAGACAATTACTTACAGAATATTATATTATGGCTTAAAAACTATTTTAACATCCTGCGCGATTTGAAAACTGATACTTCTGAAGGTTGTCGTTACATATAGCTTCATATGCGTGCGTTTTCTAATTCAGTACGTTTGCTTGGTAGCTCACGCTATACAACGCTGTACTTGAGTGTCGAAGAGCTCCAGTACGAACAACGTTCGTAAAACAGCTCAAATCCGCATAAGGAAGTTAAAATATATTAAATATAATATATATATATGAATTCTGAACAGCCGCAATACGTAC
This sequence comes from Garra rufa, assembly GCF_049309525.1. Lineage (NCBI taxonomy): Eukaryota > Metazoa > Chordata > Actinopteri > Cypriniformes > Cyprinidae > Garra > Garra rufa. The sequence goes on from NC_133380.1 coordinate 19,557,287, forward strand.
CTGAAGCAGCGTAATAAACACGCAGCAATACGCGCCTGTACCAACGGTCACATATTGAACGCGTGTTTTAGCGCCACTCTCTGGACATTTCACTTTGAAATTGCCGCGAAATGTGCAGTAAGGTACGTAACTGCAGTCTTGCAAAAATGTATGTAGAAGCATGTATTTCCAATAAGCCATTTTTGGGTGAGAGACGGTTGTGAGAAATGTTGAGTCAGCTTTTACACTCCGGGAACCACTTTTACAGTCCAAACCACACTCTCACATTCTCTGTAGAATTATATTTTTCTGCTTTAACATATGTCAGCCATTTCCCACATGTGAGACTGTCACACTCACTCAATGTTCTCCAAATCCAGACAGAAGTGATTACTGGAGGATTTGAAATACACTGGCACATCTGATCTCTTAAACACAACGCCTGCTGTACCAGAGCAATATGCAAAGGCAGCTTATCAATATCAATAATATCTTTCGACAGCTTATAAATAACTTCCCATAGTCATGCAAAAACCTGGAAGGAAAAACCATTAATGTAGTCAGTTGTGAGTGAGTGAGTGAATCATTCATTTGATTTGATTCACTTAAATGAATCAGCCAAACAGATTCACAAAAAAAAATAATTGAATTTTAAAGGTTCTTCTCTACTAATCACACTGAAAAGGTCATGGAAAATCATTGGATAATAGTATGGGAAGTCTAAACGTGTCCTGGTGTGACCCTCCACCAACATGCTGAGAGATCTATCAAAAGAAACTTGCCATATCACTCTAGCATTAGCTTTACCCATGCTATTTATGTCGCTGCTGTTGTCATTCTTAAAGATGAAACAATGAAGCCAGGCTTCTGTTTATATAACAGGCCAGACCAGGTGTGAGAGACAGTATGTTCAGTGAAATGCAGTATAATGCAGTATAAATTAACTTGTTATTTGCCACACACTCCTAATGAGGTGCCTTAAAGCCAAGGCCAGATTCTTCAGGAAGCACACGCTCAAACGCTCGTGCTGGCACTCAGTAAAATAAAGCTGACAGCTGTGAGCCCTGTTTGCCAAACTGAAGTTCATACAGCCCAAGGTGCCTTTCAGGAAAACATGGATCAACATGATCCAGCTTTTCAAGCTGTACAGTTGAAGTTGAATATGGAGAAAATGTACATGTATTATTATAGGTTTATAATAGGTATATCTTTTTTTTCCTTCCCAAAGCACTGGAAAAACTGTTTTAATTTTATTGATATTATAAAGATATGAAGTGAGTTTAATTTCAAATGTTTTATGCCACTAAGCCACTTAAATGTACTTTATCTGTTTTCATTTTATTAGTATTTTTTTTTCTAAAAACTAGTTTTACTATATCACTGCCGAGCCATAGAAATATAAAAATATTTCTGCCATTCTATTATATAATGGCAAGCGCAGAGCCATATATTTGTCTTTTCAATTTTTTTTGTACAAAATCGTTAAAACACATTAGGCTTAATGAGATTAAAAGAACATATGTAATGTTGTTTTTATATTGATTTTATTCCTTTTTTTTAAAAAAAAAACATTTGAGGAAAAGTGATACTGTTGAGTAATGATTCATTGTTTTCATTCACTTTTAATTAAACCATTGAGAATGTGAATTTTACATATTGTACAGTTAAATCAAGGTGGCTTGTAAACTGCCTGTGTTGAACATGAGCTTTAATAGAATCTAAGCCCTGTATGATGCACCTCCAGTGTCTTATTACCCATCCACCTTTCCCTGTTTTACTGCTTTATTGTTTTAAAGTGCTGAAATTGCATCGTTTAAACCTCATGAATTAGTTTTGAATACAGGAGAGACACCACAGGTGTATTTTATGCCTTATTATTATTATGATTATCGCAGGTGTATGACTAACTGCCTGGATGTTGCACAGAATTCAGCTAAGTTAAAACAAACCGAAAGCTCTTGTTAAGACTAGGGTACTCTATGCAAATCTTTGACTTGGTTAGCTAGAATAGATGTAGCATAGAACGTAAGCAAGGGCATTTCGATAGCATTATGGGAAGGGGCTTCTAATTTTGCTTGTGTGACATTTTTTTTATTTTTTATTTTTATTTTTTAGCCATGCACCAGGAATGAGAAGGTTTGCCATTTAAGAATGAAGATAAATCACTTGAATTAAAGAGTATGCTTTGGTAAAATATCTTGATGATTAAAAAGAAAGAAAAAAAGGAACACTTTGGCATTTCATTTTACAGCATGCTGAAAGACAATACCAGGAGAATGCGTCTCAAGTTTTTACCAAAACCCTCTGAAGGCCTTGAGAATGTTTCAGTACTGTGGATGTGTCATGTTTATGGGATTTGCTCTTTCAGAAATCTCTGGAACTAAATGACACCTCACATTAAATGTATTTTAGTTGATGGTATATCGTCTGGCTTGTGTTTTGTGCACTTATAATGGGTTTTTATGGTCAACGATTCTCTACAGTGCCATGAGAGGGAGCTCTACACCAGCATAATGAATTAAAACACAGGTAAATGACTAACTAGTATAGACATACTGCTTACTAATAAAATAGTATAATAAACAATGTATTGGGATAAAAATGTCAAATGATACATTGTTCAATTCATTTAGTAAATGGCCATTTTAAGTGTAATAAATTACTTTATACAGATTTTTATATAGAATTTAATTTTATGTTTAGCCCCTGGCAGTTTAATCAAATGAGTTAGGAAATATTACAAAGATCCAGATTTAGCAAATGGAGTAGATAACTGTTATTTTAGTGTTATTTAGACTACCAGTCAAAAGTTTTTGAACAGTAAGATTTTTAAAGAAGTCTCTTCTGCTCACCAAGCCTGCATTTATTTGATCCAAAGTACAGCAGAAACTGTAAAATTGTGATTTTTTTTTACTATTTAAAATAACTGTTTTCTATTTTAATATGTTTTAAAATGTAATGTATTCCTGTGATCAAAGCTACATTTTCAGCATCATTACTTCAGTCTTCAGTGTCACATAATCCTTCAGAAATCATTCTAATATGCAGATTTGCTTTTCGAGAAACGTTTATTATTATTATCAACATTTAAAACATTTGAGTTTTTTTTTTTTTTTTTCAGGAAAGATCCAAAGATCATTTATCTGAAAGTAAAGGCTTTATTAACATTATACACTATACCATTCAAAATCTTGGAGTCATTGTAATTTTTGGAAATTAATACTTTTATTTTATTTTATTTTATCAAGAATGCTTAAAATTGATCCAAAGTGATAAAGTGTTGATAACGATATTTATAATTTTACTAAATCTTTCCATTTCAGATAAATGCTGTTCTTCTAAACATTCTATTCATCAAAGAAACCTGAAAAAATTCTACTCAGCTGTTTTCAACATAATAATAATAATGATACATGTTTTTTAGCAGCAAGTCAGAATATTAGAATGATTTCTGAAGGATAATGTGACTTAAGTAATTAAGCTAAAAATTCAGCTTTGAAATCAAGAATAAATTACATTTTAAAATATATTCAAATAAAATATAGAATATATTACTATTTTTGCTGTACTTTGAATTAAACAAATGCAGGCTTGGTGAGCAGACTTAAAAAACATTAAAAATCTTACTGTTCAAAAACTTTTGACTGGTAGTGTATATACTATTAATGTATATGATTTATTCATATTTTTAATTAGCTTTTTTATTTTACATTTTTATTCTAATATTTAGTCATTTTTGTCAGTTTATTTTTGCTCTAACTACTTTTTATTTCAGTTTATTTATTTTCATGCATTTTTATTTGAAAAAATACAGAAAACAATTGTAGTTAGTTGTTTTAAACAAGTAGAGCTCTGCTAAGAGGAACAATGTCCAACAAACGGAGGAAGAAATAAAAATATACCCTGGGAAGCACTTTTGAGGTTTTATACAAAATTAACTATCAGAGTAAAACATTAGAGGAAATGGTTTATCATGAGCTGACCGCTTTGTATTGTGCCTTACGACAATATCAACCACCTACTTCCTTATACTTTATCTGACTTTTTTATTATATCAACAGCAGCTTGATGACTTGAGCACCATACTTATTTGGTTTTGCACAAAAATTGATTTTTTAGAAGTATAAAAAGATGTGGACATGGACTCATTACTTAATTCAAGCATCAGTCTTGACTAATCTGCCATAGCCACTTAATTTTCCCATACACTCTTGATTCAAGAGATTATCTTCAGTGGGAAGTATAACTAAACTAATCGTGAAAAATAAAGTCAGGCTGTATCCTCTAGGGGGCACCAGAGAACTGTGAAACTCCCTCAGTGCAACCTCATTTATTTCCTGTAACAATTACAGAAACAGCACTGCAATGCAATTAACCTATTTTTAAATACCATTTTATTAGGGCAGTTTATCCCAGATAAAGAGAGGCTTAAAATAGGACGAGGTGAGGAATAATTAGCTTGCAGTCATCTTGCTACCTCACGCATATGAAACGCTCTGGCCAAGAACTGTGTTGCTTCATTAAAATGAGTGAACTGTAAACAGAGACCGAGAAGAACCGGAAAATAAATCTGCTCTTAATGCACGCCGTCAGTTAAACTGACCTTCGGATATGTCATCTAAAGAAAACAAACAAGATTTCAACAAGCATTAAAGATAAACACGACTGAGTGCTTATATAAGAAAACATAATCACATCCAATTATCACTATATAGTGGTGCAGGCCTTGATCTTGAGGTTAACATGCTAAATGAATACAAATACACACTGTATTCACACTCTAAACGATTTGTCTGATGCATCCGAAGCTCATTATTATTCATTTGTGTTCTGTGTTACACATTACATATTCAGTTCTAGATTGAATATTATGTGTGTTCGATTTTATCAAACTGTTAAAAAAATAATCAAAAAGCTGTTTTATGATTATTAAAGGCAGAGAAGGTTTGTAAAATGGCAAAGATTAGCTGTTTAAAAATAAATATAAGAATGGAAGGGGAAAAATAGTCAGAAAAAAATGGAATAGTTTACTACAGTAGACCGAATATAAAATAATAATAATAAATGATCGTTTATGTTTTGTTTTGTATTTGATACATTAGGCTTTCATTGCTCATATAGTGTGATATAAAGAAAATACGGAGCTCGCACTCCAAAAAACCCCAAAAACGATTCAATAAAAAGAATAAACACCTCAATTTTATTCAGAGGCCCAAACTGTGCAGATGTTGATATTTACTATACTTGCCAAAAAGTCAAATTAAATTCTGACAGCTTGTAATGTAGAAAAAAAAAATTATAACAGACTGCTTATAAAAAAACATTGTCACTTTTATCTCCCAATAATACGTCTTATTAAGATGATATTTAAATAATAGTTTTATGATCAAAGCTCTGTAGTTTTCATTGTGAGGACAAAACATATAACGCAATGCAATGCAATAATGTAAAAATAAATGTTTCTCAAAAAACCGTTGTATCATTTTTTGCATTTACATTTTAACATGATTTTTTCTACAAATAAAGTTTAAACATTATTCAGTCTAGAGCTGTCACAGTTATTTTGGTAATTTAGAAATCTATTGATTATTCTGACGATTAATCTAGTAATCGGATAATTATAATACATTGTTTGTAGAAATAAAAATAGACTATTTAAAAATAGACTATTTAAATACATATATAAAAACAACAAGGCAATATTAATTAGTTTTAATTAGGGCTGCAAAACGATTAGTCTCGATTAATCGTTTTAAAATAAAGGTTTATGTTTACTATATATGTGTGTACTGTGTATATTTATTATGTATATATAAATACACATGCACGCATATATTAAGGAAAAATATGTTAATATTTAAAATATTTACATTTATATATATATATATATAATATAAAAAAGTGTTTACATACAAAGATTGGCTACAAATATTTTTTCAGATATATACATACAGTCAGGTCTGTATATATTTGGACACTGACACACTTTTCATAATTTCGGCTCTGTATGCCACTAGAATAGTTTTAAAATGATACAATCAAGATGAAATCGACATTCGACTTATCGTGACTACATTTAAGATGGCGGCGGGCGCTAAACTTCTTGCAGTTACTGTCTGTATAAATCTACTTGTAAATAAACTACCGGTGCTTTTTATGAGTTCTCAATGTCTCATTTTAAATGTCAGGGCCCTTGGAAGTCTACCAATGAAGTGTGGAGCTACTTTGTGCCTCGTAAATGGCGTAAAACAGTGATTTATTTACATGGCTCCTTCGATGCCCGATTGACTTTCATTGACAAGCTGTTGTGAGCATCGGCTAACTGACCCCAGATTTCGGACAGCAGTGGACAAGACGAGATGAGATATGCAAGGTACGTTTACACTCGGTATCATGATTCAATACACTTTAGGTCAAAATCACACCGGAGTTCTCCTTTAAGCTTTAATTCAAGGGGTTGAACAAAAATATAACATAAAATGCTAAGGAATTACAACCATTTTTATACACAGACCGCCCATTTTCAGGGGCTCAAAAGTAATTGGACAAATAAATATAATCATAAATAAAATGTTCATTTTTAATATTTTGTTGAGAATCCTTTGCAGGCAATCACTGTCTTGAGTCTGGAACTCATGGACATCACCATAGACTGGGTTTCCTCCTTTGTGGTGCTTTGCCAGGCCTTTACTGCAGCTGACTTCAGTTGTTGTTGGTTTGTGGGTCTTTCTGACTTTAGTTTTGTCTTCAGCAAGTGAAATGCATGTTCAATCAGTTTGAAATCAGAAGATTGACTTGGCCATTGCAGGATATTCCACTTTTTTACCTTTAAAACTCCTGGGTTGCTTTTGCTGTATGTTTTAGGTCATCGTCCATTTGTACTATGAAGAGCTGCCCAAACAACTTTGCTCCATTTAACTGAACACCGGTAACCCAGTGCCACTGGAAGCCATGCTCCTGCCATTACACTGCTCCACCATGTTTCACAGATGATGATGTTGTAGGCTTTGGATCATGAGCTGTTCCAAGCCTTCTCCATACTTTTTTCTTCCCGTTATTCTGGTACACGTTGATTTTAATTTCAGCAGTCCAAAAAGTGCTTTTCCAGAAGTGGTCTGGCTTTTTTAAATGTTTTTTGACAAAGTCTAATCTGGTCTTGTTTGCACCTTGTGGTAAACCCTCTCTATTTTGCGCTTGTGAAGTCTTCTCTTGATTGTAGACTTTGACAGTGGCACACCTACCTCCTGGAGAGTATTCTTCACTTGGCTGGATGTTGTAAAATGTTTTATTACCATGGAGAAGATCATCCAATCATCCACCATACTGTCGTCTTTTGTGAACATCCAGGCTTTTTATCCTGCTGAGCTCACCAGTGTGTTCTTTTTCTTCTCAGAACCAAACTGTTGATTTGGCCACTCCTAATGTTCCTGCTATCTCTCTGATGCATTTCTTTTGTTTTTGAAGCCCAACAATTGTCTGTTTTACTTGCATTGAGAGCTCCTTTGACCGCATGATGGGTTCAGAGCAACAGCTTCCAAATACAAATGGCACACTTAGAATCAACTCCAAACCTTTTACCTGGTTAATTGATGTAGAAAAAATAAAGGAATTGCCCACAACCGTCCATGAAACAGCTTTTGAGTCAACTGTCCAATTACTTATGTTCCCTTGAAAAAGGGGGAGGTACATATTAAAGAGCTGTAATTCCTTAACCTTTCTACCAATTTAATGAGACTGCCCTAAAAATTAAAGCTCAGAGTGTGCACTTTAAGCTCATATTGATTGTATAACTGTAACTTGAATATGTTTTGAAAATTGTGTCAGTGTCCAAATATATATGGACCTGACTGTATATGTGTATATTTGTATATCCATAATAAATATACACAGTACACACACAGACAGTATGAGAGAGATGACAGTTGTGTGTCTGTGTGTGTGTACCTGGTATTCATCACGTTGTGGGGACCAAATGTCCCCACAAGGATAGGAATACCAGTAAATTTTGACCTTGTGGGGACATTTCTCAGGTCCCCATGAGGAAACAGGCTTATAAATCATGCACAATGAGTTTTTTTGAGGAAGTAAAAGTGTGCACAATCTCCTGTGAGGGCTAGGTTTAGTTGTAGGGTAGGTGTAGGGCGATAGAAAGTACGATTTGTACAGTATAAAAACCATTACGCCTATGGAATGTCCCCATAAAACATGTAAACCAGTGTGTGTGTGTGTGTGTGTGTGTGTGTGTGTGTGTACTATATATGTGCGTACCTGCCTGCATGCTGTGCGTCTCTCTCTACAAACAACGAATTCATTCAAAAACAGCAGTTTTACCACCTCGTTGCTGAGGAATATAATGTAACGATCTAGTATCTAGGCTATTTTAATAAGAATCACGGGAAAGCGCTGACAAAGGGTTTATGTATGTGCGCAGATCAATGCGATCTCCGACCTCTCTCTCTCTCTCTCTCTCTCTCTCTCTCTCTCTCTCTCTCTCTCTCTCTCTCTGCGTTTGCGTGCATCAATTAAAGCAGCGCATTAATATAGAACGGTGATTAAACAGACTTGGAACTACCTGTGCATTAAATGGTTTTTCTGCATACCTGCCAGCCAATCAGAATCCAGTATCCAGACATTCCATGGAATAAATGAGCAATATCACACTCGTAGACTTGAGATATGGTTGTATATCGGCACGGTTGTGATTCGCCATAGGCACGAGGCCGCAGGTAATCACAGAGTGCTGATATACAGCCATGTCTCAAGTCTACGAGTGTGTTATTGGCTTTATACAACAGTTCAATGGCAGAGTGTCTAAATACACAAACAAAATAACAACGGAGTGTCTTTGAAAGCCCTCTTTTGTGCGAACTATTCCTTCAGCCACGGATTCAAATCAAAGTTTGACGGTTGGTCAGCTGAGCATAAGCTTCGTTACTAATTCCAAAATGTCACTTAAGAACTCGGAATGTTGAGTTGCTTCATTAAAAGCCTATTGTATTTAGGAATAATTGACGATGGGCAGTAGAATTCTTAGAAAATAATGCACCCCCGAGGTGGTGATGCGGCTACAATGCGAAGCATTATTTTCTAAGAATTCTACAGACCGAAATCAATTATTCCGCTTATACTAGGATCACCACACCTCAAGACAACCATCAGATCATCCCGTTTTTATCGTTAAAATGCTACTGTAAGTAGGATCAATTTCTTACTCCTCCAACAGCTTCGTTGCTAGTTCCAAAACGTTATTTTAGACCTAGTAACCAGTGGCGGTGTGTGGGGGCCTTTGGGGCCCCCGTCGCAGGACATTCTAACAGGCAGTGCTTTGAGACACTGCAAAAGACGCGAAACGTGAGTGCAAAGGTAGTGCAGTGGAGCGAATTTAGTGTTCTATAACAACAACCTTTTAAAACCATTTGTCTCACATTTTACTTGTCAATAACACTATACTTCTAAGACAAACACGCCATAGTCAAAGAGGATATGTTTACGCTTAACGTGGCTTACGGAGCCCCAGAGGAAAAATTTTAAGCGTGTGCACAATAGAATAATTGGCTCCCTCGTTTTACTAAATCGTGTGCACAATTTAGGCCTACTAACTCGTTCCCTTGTATTAAGTAAATTGAGTGCACGATATAATAATTTGTTTGTTGATTTGATTTAACTAAATCCTGGTCACGATTTAGTAATGTCATGCACAGTTTAGTAATATATGGGAAAGTATGAATTTGTGTGGACGATTTATTTTTTCCCCTGCATGTCATGTGAGGGGCTCTGTATGCTTTAAGCAGGGCTTAAAGGAACACTCCACTTTTTTTGGAAATAGGCTCATTCTCCAACTCCCCTCGAGTTAAAAAGTTGATTTTTACCATTTTGAAATCCATTTAGCCGTTTCCTGTTCTGGCGATATCACTTTTAGCATAGCTTAGCATAGATCATTGAATCCTATTAGACCAATAGCATCGTGTTCAAAAATGACCAACGAGTTTCCATATTTGTTGTATTTAAAACTTGACTCTTCTGCAGTTATATCATGTACTAAGATCGGCGGAAATGCAAAGCTGCGAGTTTCTAGGCCGATAAGATTAGGAACTACTCTTCCATTCCGGCGTAATAGTCAAGGAAGTTTGTTGCCGTAATATGGCCGAAGCAGGCGGAGTATTATCAGAAATGAGTTCCCAGCTAGTTTAGCATTTGCACATGTGCTGCGTGGTATTACTGCTCCTGCTTCAGCCTTATTACGGCAGCAAACTTCCTTGACTATTACGCCAGAATGGGAGTGTAGTTCCTAATCTTATCAGCCTAGAAACTCGCAGCTTTGCATTTCCGCCGGTCTTAGTACACGATATAACTACAGAAGAGTCAAGTTTTAAATAGGACAAATATGGAAACTCGTTGGTCATTTTTGAATGTGATGCTATTGGTCTAATAGGATTCAATGATCTATGCTAAGCTATGCTAAAAGTGATATCGCCAGAACAGGAGAACGGCTGAATGGATTTCAAAACGGTAAAACTCAACTTATTAACTCAGGGGGGAATTGGAGAATGAGCCTATTTCCAAAAAAAGTGGAGTGTTCCTTTAAAAAGAAAAAAAAAATGGTTCACTCTGACCAAAATCTGCATTTTGCAGTTTCTGTTCATGCGTTCTCTGTATTATTACCGTTCAGCGTTTTCTTTAGGCTACTCAAACAGAAAAAAAACGAAGAGAGTCTTGATCTGGTAACATTGCGCTTAGTCATAGCCACAGCATCATCTTTTCTAGATTTTTGCCAAATGTTTTAAACGAAAGAAAAAACTTTAAATGCTTTAAAGACATTAATTTTTCAAGATATTTAAAATGTTTGCTATATAGTTAAAACAAGCAACTTGTGTAAAATTGTGTTTTGAGGGGGAAAAAAGGTACATGGCATTTAATTATTACATTCAGAAATAGCTAAAATACCTGTAGCCTAAATCTAAATTTCTACAAACATTATAAACACAACTAGTATGGTGAACACAGGACATCCTCAGACCTCAGCCATACAACGAAAAGGTGTCATGCCTCAGACTAAAAGGCGTCAGTCACAGGACAAAACGGTATCGTGCCTCAGAGTGAAAGGCTTCAGGTCTCAGGAAAAACGACGTCAAGTCTCGTACAATTAGACATCGGACGAAACAGACTCCGATTAAAAGGCATCAAACAAAAAGACATCAGACAAAACGGACTCAGAAAAAGGCATCTGATGAAAAAAGGCGTCTGATGTCTTTTTGTCTGATGCCTTTTATTCTGAGTCCGTTTCGTCTGATGTCTTTTTGTCTGATGCCTTTTATTCTGAGTCCGTTTCGTCTGATGTCTTTTTGTCTGATGCCTTTTATTCTGAGTCCGTTTCGCCTGATGACTTTTTGTCTGATGCCTTTCATTCTGAGTCTGTTTCGTCTGATGTCTTTTTGCCTGATGCCTTTTATTCTTAGTCCGTTTCACCTGATGACTTTTTGTCTGATGCCTTTTATTCTGAGTCCGTTTCGTCTGATGTCTTTTTGTCTGATGCCTTTTATTCTGAGTCCGTTTCGTCTGATGTCTTTTTGTCTGATGCCTTTTATTCTGAGTCCGTTTCGTCTGATGTCTTTTTGTCTGATGCCTTTTATTCTGAGTCCGTTTCGTCTGATGTCTTTTTGTTTGATGCCTTTTCATAAGACTCCATTTCATCTGATGTCTTTTTGTCTGATGCCTTTCAATCTGAGTCCGTTTTGCCTGATGTCTTTTTGTCTGATGCCTTTCAATCTGAGTCCGTTTTGCCTGATGTCTTTTTGTCTGATGCCTTTCAATCTGGGTCCATTTTGCCTGATGTCTTTTTGTCTGATGCCTTTTAATCTGAGTCCATTTCGCCTGATGACTTTTAATCTGAGTCCATTTCGTCTGATGTCTTTTTGTCTGATGCCTTTTAATCTGAGTCTGTTTTGCCTGATGCCTTTTATTCTGAGTCCGTTTCAATGTCTTTTTGTTTGATGCCTTAATCTGAGTCTGTTTCGTCCGATGTCTAATTGTACGAGACCTGACACCTGACATCATTTTTCCTGAGACCTGAAGCCTTTCGCTCTGAGGCACGATATCGTTTTGTCCTGTGACTGACACCTTTTAGTCTGAGGCATGACACTTTTTCGTTGTATGGCTGAGGTCTGAGGATGTCCTAATATGTACACCGTAAACAGGCTATTTTATTCCCTTCTCTCCACAACAAATTATCCACAACATAATGGATTTATGTTGTGGATAATTTGGCGAAACATATAGATATAAAACAGTTCAAGTAGAAAACCTTAAAGATAAGTGTGTACGCTATTAGGCACAGTGCGGAGAGTGGAAGCTAAAGCTTGCAGGATATCGAGGCACCAGCGCAATCACTTGCATTTTTTTTTCAGTGGAAGCAATTTAAAGTTATCCATCATTTTTGCTCACAAAGGGAAGAGTAATACATCAAAAAAGAGTTACAGCGTTTTTATAAAATAAAGAAAACAAAAATGATGCGCTTTCTTCCGTCTCGTTCTTGAACAGGAGTGCTTAACAAAAATAAAAGGAAATACATGCCTCACAGACATGATAAATGTCTATAAAAAGCTTTAAATTATTACTTAACGAAATAAAACAAATCGAAAACAAATCGTAATCCGTAAAGATTAATTTCTCTTTAAAGGCGCGTCCAAAAAGTGATCTTTGCGACACTGACTCAGAATACACTAGTTTATTAATAAATAATTCAGATTTTTCCTTACTCTTTCCCCGACACATTCATTGTTATTTATATTTGCCAGTGCTTTGTGGCAAGTTTCAGCCTATTGTGTGCACTTGAACAGGGATCTCTTCCAGCTGTGCTTAAGGACATTATTGCCATTCAAGCCGGTCTTGAAAGTGAAAGCGAAAGTAAAGCCTTGTGTTGTTTCCACCAGCGCAGCATTTTTTTTTCACCATAATTGATGAATGTCTAAAATAAAAATAAGGAGAAGTGAAAGTGAGTGAAGTGAAAATTGGCCCGAAGCTCAGCTCTAGGGATGTAAAAAAAAAAAATCGGAGTCAAATGTCGGCCATGCTAGTCAGCTAATATCTGGATTCTAAGCAAGAATTTTTTTCTTTTTAAATGCTTAGTTCTAATTCATTTTAATTTAAGTAAAATGTTAATTCTATAATAGTCTGATTAAAGATCAATACCAGGGTCTAAAATAATGTGTTTGTTTTACTGTTTACAAAAATGCTAGGGATATTTTACCCAAAAATTTAAATTCTCATAATTTACTCAATATCACTTCTTTATTCTGTGGAATGTAAAAGAAGATACTTTTGATAGGCCTACTTTCAGTAAATTTATGTCTACAGAGTAGCCAGATATATTTGGTTACATTCTACAAAATATAATTTGTGTTCCACAGAAGAAAGTCAAACAGTTTTAGAACGAGAAAATGATTTTTATTACAGAAAGATTTTTATTACAGAATTTATTAGCAATAAATTTCCTGCATTCTAGCTCAAAATCAGTGCTTTACTGTGTGCATTTCTATGTGACAAAAATGATTTTTTTTTTTTTTTTTCCCTGTAACACATCTGTACCCAAATTTAAAATTAATAAGCATGTCTACAGCTATTACAAAGAAACCGAGAAAGAGTGAGAGAGTCTACCTCAGCAGCAACTATGTTGCATTCTCGAACCTTTATCTTTAACGTTATCTTTTTGTGGTTCAAAACGAATGCTTATGGTTGATTCAACATGAAGCATAAAACTTGGGGGAAAAAAACTGAATAAACTCACCTGGTGTAACCACGTTGTGTACCATAAAAATAAATAGTCTTTGTTTTTTCCCCATTGTGGCTCATAATAATAATAATAATAATAATAATAATTATTATTATTATTATTATTATTAATGAAAATAATAAAAACATATAGGCCCACAATACAATAGTACCATTAAGATATGTTATATTAGTTTGTGGTTCATTGTTATCCTTTAATAAAACACAGCAACAATAAAGACCAACTTTAAATGAAGAAATTGCACATTTATTAACAATAGTTCTCTTGCGCTTTGGATGCGCCACCAGACTTTTACTACTACACAGGACGCATCCCTCAGATATGTAGTGTCCCATGTCCAGCAGAACTAAATAAAATGTACTTCTATACAAAGGCTTTACACCCCCCCCCCCCCCCCTCACCCCCACCCCGGGCTGTAAACTATGAAAGCGAGCGAGCAAAATAGTTATCAGGCATATAAGAGTGCATAGTTATTGTGTTGGGGCCCCATACCTGGAATTTGCTTAGGGCCCCCAAATCACTAAGTCCACCCCTGACTGTAAGCCTTTTAGACTTAAGCAACATGCCAATAGAAACTAATGGCATACCCCAGCAATCTTGCAATTTGTCCAGATTTAGAGTGCGCTCTACTAAAAAGAAAAAGTGAAAGAGCAGCACTTTCAAAATGTGACTGGACCTGGAAAAAAGGCCCATTGTAGTGTATGTGGCACTTGCATGCAGTGTTCTATTCTAAAATAAGATCCAACTGTGAAAGTGTGGACTAGTTTTCATCTCTCAAAGTAAAAAGTGCTGGACATTGTATCTTTAAAATGATGGTATTTGCTCCTGCTGTGCACATGGACGAATGAACAAACTCACACACTCATTCTTTGAGCCGCCATCTGCATCAAATTGGACATCGGCATGAGGAAAGTGCCATGCGAGTGTGGACTGTTGGTGGTCTGCTTTCTCTCAAGGCCTGCCCCATGATTATTCACCTTCTTTCAGATTTCAGAGAGCTGAATAGGTGGATTTACCATATGGGCAATTGGACAAGTGCCCAGGGGCACCATGTCCAGGGGGGCACAAATAATTTTTCTTCGACAAGACAAGCAATGTATTCTCAAATGTCTATCTAGCCATATAGCTTATATATACCTAGAATTGTCACATTTCACGTCTGTTTTGTCTCCCCCTGTCATTTTGTGATCGTTTGGTTTAGTCCTCGTTTGTGTAATCACCGTCACCTGTGTTTAATTATGAGTTACCCTTTATAAGTCTGTCTTTGAGTTCAGTGTATTGTCGGTCCTTAATGTTGGTTGAAGTGTGTGAAGATCTCTGTTCCTGCCTGTTCCTGCCTTGTTCCTCTTGAAGATTGATAGTAAATATAGTTGTTTGTTTGAATATTGTCTATCGTCTCGTCTCGTCCTGCACACACCCGTAACAAGAATACTGAGCTCCCTGAATAGTTTTTTTCTCCTGCTGAATCAGTGGATGTGCGATGTATAGCCGGATTCACACATACTGTATATGGGTGTCGTTTTGAGCTACCTGATTGCCTATTCCTAACCCCACCCCTAACCCTAACCCCTCCCCCACACCTAACCCTAAACCTACCAATAATAGGGGGTAATAATCTGGCAGGGGGTCAGAATGCGGCATAACATTGGTAGTAAAGTTACAATTTTTTAAATCATCTGAAATGTTCTTAAATTCTGTTTTTATTGTTGTTAGTGTGATTATTATTTTAAATTTTTATGATTTGTTTGCTGTTGTGATTTTAACTCCTTTTTATGTACAGCACTTTGAATTACCATTGTGTATGAAATGTGCTATATAAATAAACTTGCCTTGCCTTGCCTTGCCTTGCCTAGTAAATGACTACTGTTCTGTTCATTATTACGTCCAACAACAGAGCACCTCAATCGCTTAATTAGAGTCTTCCTCTGCACCTGAATCGACACAGTGAGGATCGTATTCGGACTGTTTCAGCTCAGTGAGGGCGGGTCTAAGGGTGCTTTCACATCTGTGGTTCAGTTCATTTGGCCCGGACCAAGGGCGACAAATGATACATTGTAGCGTTTTTCTGCCGTTTTGGGTCCTTTTCACACCACACTGATTGCTCTGGTCCGAACCAGCTGAAAAAAACCAAAATGCAGTCATTGAACCACTGATCTATAATGGAGAATTATATAGAACGTTGTATAGAACGTATTTTCTAAACTGTTAGGGGCCATTCACATGTAGCGACTTTTGCGCGCTCAAGCTCGTTATTTCAAATGTAGATGCGCGGTATACACGATCATAATGGAAGTGACGCAGTCGCGACGCGCTCGTGTTTTCCATTCGCGTCCGCGCCGCATCGAGATAAAAACATCACTTTTCAGAATGCTGCAAGCGCACCGCAGGTCATGTGACATTAACCAACCAATCAGTGTCAGCCACTGTAGCTTCTCCAAAGGGAGGGGTGAGCGGTGGATGGAGTCGTTGGTTGCAATTCACAACCTCACCGCTAGATGCCGCAAAAAATCTACACACTGCACCTTTAAGGCAAGTCATGTCACTCGGCGGCCATCTTTGAAACGCCTCTCGGGCAGGCAAGTGCAGCTCCTATCTCTTTGAATGGGGAAACACATCAAATTCTCCAAAACTGTTCACCAAGCTTACGATTAAATTTCATATTTTAAATCTCCAAAGAATTCCAACAAGAACTGCCTCATAAATATAGTTCCTTGTGCTCAAATAGCGTTAAAAAAACGCTTATTTTTCCGGCTAAATGAGCCAGTGCGCATGCGTAGTACTGAGCGCACGTCTTATGGGGCGTTCACACCAGACGCGACTTGCGTGAATAAATCGCGCTATTCACACATAGTTGGACTCTTGAACATTTTAAGTTTACTCGCGTCATTCGAATTCGCGTCATGGGAGGGCCGTCTACCACTCGTCAGTGGGAAAGTAATTGTAAAATAGGTGAATGAGCTCAATTTGCCAGCTTTTGCTTGTCGTCTCAATATGTATATATATGTAGGTCAAATTGAGTAAAGAGCGTTTTTTTTTAAACTTACCATATTGTCCGACCTCTTCACTCACTTTCTTCCAAGCAGGATCCTTTTTATTCCTGTTTCTATAAAAGCACAAAGATGTATCGTACAGCTCCGAGTAACCACAGACAGCAACGGTGATTTTGTCCTCCATTGTTGTTTCGGATTTCTGCCTCCGTCACTACTAGAGCAAGCTCCTGATTGGTTAACGTGGCGCGAATTTTCGCCAAAGTTCCGATTTTTCAACTCGCACGATTCACGCGAATCACGCGTCAAACGCCCGAAATGCTCAATTCGCGCAACGTAATTCACGCGAATCGCGTAATTCGCGCCGCCTCATTCGCGCGAATAGCGCCGCAGGAAGGTCTGTCGCGTATTTGCATTGACTTAACACGTAAATCACTTGCACTTGACGCGCCATTCGCGTCTGGTGTGAACGCACCATTAGAGCGCCGATTGTTTCTATAGCAACTGGGACTTCTAACGGCAGCTGCAGTGACGCGCTGACTTTAACAAACATCGTCGCTGAGTCCGAAATCGCATACTTCCCTACTATATAGAATGTGAAAAACAGTATGTGAGGCGAGTAGTATGTCCAAATTCATAGTATTCGAAATGCAGTAGGCGAGAAGTACCTGGATGACCTACAGCTTCCGCCCGAATTCTGCAGGAGAGGAGTCGTTATTCTAAAAATGGTGGAAAGTGGAGATGTGGCGGATGTAGTACGTCCGAATTCCATTCATACTACCCATATTCATACTATATAGAACGTACCGTTTTAATGGTCATGAAGTACGTTTGAATTTAAATGTAGTACCTACTGAAGCAGTATGCGATTTCGGACGCAGCATGTGTCTACACCGGACGCGAGCGGTGCGGCTCGACGCGACAAATTACAATAGAACCTATTATGCTGTCTAGACCGGTGTAGACACGGTGAAAGACTATAGAATACCCAAGACATGTCACTCGAATAGTTTTGAATGGGGAAAAATGGATCGTTCATTATGGCCGCGAAGCCCCGCCTTCTTAGTGAAAGAGCCAATCATTGATAAGTAAAGTCAAAGTCCCTTTAAGGCAAGTCATGTCATGTAAATATAGTTCCTTGTGCTCCAATAGCAGTAAAAAGCATATTCTATAGTCTTTGCTTAATTGTAGGTGTACAGAGCACTGATGGTAGTTCTGCCGGAGTGGTTCTTTCAGTTTCATTATCTACTATTGGCTGAGTGGTAAATGTGCATGCATGAATGTAAATGAATTTAGATTTTTTTTACCTGTCATATTGCGATAATGTTACCGCTGTATGCCTGATCATTGTCATCAGTTCATGTTGTAGTTCAGTTCATATAGAATGTAGAGAAGCGGTGCGAGTGTAATTCACTTGCTTATGCTTAGCGCCATTTTATTGCATCCAATGAACGAATATAGATGTTACTTAGGTTAATGTTTATGTTTACTATATACTAATGGGTTCATATATATCGTATTTGTTTATTTCAGTCTAAACCATATTTTAGTTTCTCTGTTATCCTAATGACTGTGCAATGCTGTATAGTCTTCTGTTATCAGATAAGTTTATTAATTAGAATTTTTTTCAAATAAAAAAATAACATTTATATGATCACATAAAGCACATTTAATTTATTTATATTAATTTTATATTTTATATTCATTTATTTCATTTATTTATTTATATATTACCAATAATATTTTTTTTTGGTGTGGTGGGGGGCGGCAGGGGGCACTCTAGGTGTCGTTGCTTAGAGTCTTAATCTGCCACTGGTGCTGAAGATGCATATCTGACTTAAACAGCCCTTCTCTGGCTTAAATCAAGACAAATCGGCTTATTCAGAATCAGACGTCCGTGTGTCTTTAAGCTTCCTCAGGCCCCAGCCCTGGCGAAACGCTATTCTCTGCCTGTTCTTTATGATGCTAATGGACTTCCATATCTAATAAATCCCTGTAGATTTGAAGTGTGGAGATGTAATGGCTTGCTTGTTGGAAAACCCCCTCCCACCCCCCTCAATGTTCCTTCATTCATCCCTCGACTCATTTTCCTCTGTTGTCAAAACACATGAGAAAATGCCTGACCAGCACATACTTCCTGGTGAAAAACCTTAGGTGTGAGGAAAAGAAAATCAAACTTTAAAACTTAAATTAAGGTGCAGGACGGTTATGCCACAAGGTTTTAGCATGTCTGCCCTGGGCGGGCCTGGGCGGGCTGTAAATTTCCTGCCTGCTATGGTGCTTGGCAGAAAAGCCTCTTGTGGTGCTTTGGAAGAGCTTTTGGATGGCATGCGTCTTGATGAAAATAGCACTGTAAACACACACACAAAAATATTAAATAATCAAACTGGTCATTTTATTGCCCCAAAAAAACAAGTAACAAGAGATCCATTCACGGAAGGGAATGTGCTGCTGAGCTGTACATTGTGTCAAATTAGTTTATCCCCTCTGCATTCCAAACTTTTATTTGGCCAGTTTCCTCTTAGACTTTTCTACATCAGTGTTTCCAGGCTTTTTTATTTAATCAATATGGTGGGTGAAAAACAGACTTACCAAGTAACACATACATTCTGTTCCGAGTGGTGTCATCTCAAATATGTGCAAATTTTGCAATCATGGTCCGACATTTCCTAACATTCTCTCGTCAATACAACGCTTATTCCCTTTACCGAACCTGCGCTACTGTCATTTCTCTCGTATCACTCCACGGACTACAACTAGTGCTATTTATTTTCAGTCTTAAAGACAGATTTGGATGATAATTGTTTCTCATGTGGACTTCTGTAAGAATAAATGGCACCTTAGTGATAAGACTAAGGCGGAAGGTGCTGCTCATGTGGCGACTCACACCCAACAGATACCCATCTTTTATCTTGTAAAAATGACATATTCTGTAATGGAATTTGCTGTTTTTGGGCTGCCTGATCTAGAAAATGTGAAGTTTTGCACTTCAGTTTAGCTCTGAAATACATTTCTCTGTATATATTTCTTATAAATATTTGCCCAAAACAATCATTAAATTATAAGAAAGGTGTTTTAAAAAAATATTTTGCTCATGCATCTACATTGATCCATTTTGTGCATGCCTACGAAATCAGTATAAACTGTGTACTCCCTATAAAACCCAATAAGCAATGGTTTGTTTTAAAGCAACAAAGTGTTTGTCAAAAACAGTGGATAATTTGACCGTGAATTTTTACGCAGGTGGTGAGAAATAAAAACAGACATTCTAGATTTAGACGGCAAGAAAATTACCAAATACCCCCCATTGGTGAAAATAACTTGCGTCCCAATGAGAAGCAATTACCGCCTGAATAAGGCTTTATTAATCGATTTTAGTGTCAGAGGACTTTAGTCGCCTATTAATATTGCTATATTATTGTTGCAGTGTTTGTGTTGTTACTAGGCCTATCTATACACACTGTTACACCTTGTTTTATTGCTTTAAAACATGGAAAATTTCTTTATATTATGCTTTCCTCCACCAGATGGCCTCTCTATGTCCTCTCTCTTTCTTTTTCCATCTTGACCTGTTCTTTCAGTGGCTTCTCTTGAACCGTGTCTACTCTTACGCAGTGTATCATCAGGGCTTAATCCCAGAGAGCAGAGGGCAAAAATCTGCTGATTGAGGTAAATTAGCCCCATGATGCATGGGCACTGGAGGCCGCACTGTCTTTTAAATACTGTAGGCATGTGTCTAGATTGTTAAGGAGGAGGGGGCCGGAGGCTGTAAAACCTGATAGATTGGGCCAAATTTATTACATTTTGTTCACAAGACAGTAAAAAAACTTTTATGAACACAAAGTGACATTGTGAAGTTCGTAAAGGTTTATGCATACTGCCTTATTTTAAAACTCCTGATATTGCTTATTGATCCTACACTTATCCATTACCACACCATTCATCAGGGGCTTTTTTATGATCTCGTCTTGAGAAATTGACAGCTCATTTTCTCCGCCATGACACAAAGTGCCAAACGTGTGGATTCGGAGCAATATTGAAGGTTATGTATTCTTTATGGTGTGATGATCAATTGTAACCTCTGCCTGTCGGCGCCGGCCTATTTTAATGAGGGAGCCGAGACCAAACTCTGTGTCCTGAGAGAAGAGCCTCAAAAAGAGAATAATAAAGTTGGACAATCGACACATGGAGGATTGTGTCAGAGAAGTAAATGGGGGCTCTTTTTTCCTCCTCGAAAGGTCAATTATGTTCGGTGACAGCTTCCTCTCAGGTAGTTACCCTGTCATCTTTCTCTCTTCCCTCACTGCAGACTCCACTACATATTTAATACTTTTTCCTGACTTATTTCAATCCACCATCAGACGGAGGCCCAAATTGGCAGGGGTGAGAAAAGAAGGTGAATAATTCTCTTCTGCATTAACATGGTCGGGAGACGGATTGCCCTTTCGCGTCTGGAGAACGTGAGTCGAGGCCAAAGGAGCAGAGGTGAGAGAAGGTAGGAAAATGACATTGTTCAGCCTTGAGAATGCCGTCGCTCTTTAATCCGGCACAGATCGCAATTCTCCCTCGCGACGCCGCCTGCGACCTGCCGATGTCTCACAAGGTTCTTTCTTCTTTTCATATAGGCTTAATTAAGTAAGCTGGGCTTGAAAATCAGGAAATAAGAGGTCAATTTACAACTTATAGAATAGAGAGATCAAATCAACTCGCTGGCAATTAACAAGGGAATGAGTGAGAATAAAAGATGGGATTCTGCTGCCGAGGGCCTCTTTTAGTATTAGTGCCATAAAGGATTAGTCAGAAGGTCATCTGAAACCACCGAATGACCTTGAAGATTAGACCCCCGTGCAGACTCCACTCTGTCCCAGTGTAACCAATCTAGGCCGCCCCAAGGATGGATCTGAGCTTCCTTTGAGGCCCACGCCAGCTCCGGCTGGGGCTCTTCTGCTCTGTGAGCTCTGTGCTGTTCAACCTCTGTGTCATTGTATCATTTACAGGAAGAGGGCTGAAAGTTTCTAAAGTGCATACATAATGAAAGGACTTCTCCTGCTTCAAATCGAGTTTTTGAAACTCAGTGAACACTGAAATTAAACAGACAACCCCCTGATCTCAACCCAACTGAGAGTCCGTGCCATCATTTGAAACCTCCACGAGCGTCATGTGATCAACCAGTACCAAATATGTGGTTGTCATTGCAGCAAAGGCTGGCTCTAATATGAATAGAGAATACAATTAATATTTTTGACCAGTGCAGTTTTCCAAGATGCAAAATGTGCTTGAGTGAATAAAAATTAAAAAAAATATATTATTTGTATAAAAGTTCCAGTATCATAAATAAAAATGCATCAGGTCCAAATGCTTTTATTTTTTCTACATAAATACAAATCTTTACTAATTATAAATCTTCATTTAAAAATTTATATTAATTTAGAATTTATTTAGCATTGTATAAGGAATCTCTATAAAATTAAGCAAACTGTTTTTTATTTATATTTGATCATTTATTTAAAAAGTAATTAGGCCTAATACATTTTTTACACTCTATTGTGCGTGACTTTGTTTGTCTGTGCGTCTGTTTGCATGCTCGTGTTTAAATGTTACATGATAGATGCTGCCAGCTGTGTTTTCTTGGGCCCCTCTCTGGTTGAATGAATTTCCAAGCTAAATAAGCCAGAGGAGAGCCTGATTAAGACCCATATTCCTCCCTGATGGCCTTGCTAACAGATTTCCTCACCTGGACAACAATATACAGATGAGAGACTAAATACATCATCGAGCAAGCAGAAGAGATTGCAGAGACCACCAGCACCCAGAGAACCAACAGGGGGAAGTAGTAGTCCACACATCATGTCTACAAGATCAGTAAATGATGTCTGAGGGCAGACTGTGGCCTGATAGCAAAGATCATTGTTCTGTTGTTGCAACTGTACATATTATTATGTGTTTCATGGGTGTTTGTTTTTACTTTTTACTTAACTTTCATGTTCTGTTGAGGCTGACTTAATTTTCTGTAAGTTGGACCCCAATAGACTGTGATTCTGTAAAATATAAATCTAAATGAATGTATTATCACTTGAGATAGTCACAGAAGGCAGTAGCAGGATCTCCAAACTTAAGTAATGCAAGCTTATCAAGTTTATATATAAAAATATAAATAGCAACTGAGCAAAACACAATTGACTGTGTACTTGGATTGATAGACAAGCAGAGGGAAAAAAGAGAGTGCATATATAGTTATTTAATTGGTGCTTGACCCCAAGGATTGCATGAAGATTGCAAGAAAATTATCATGCAATAATGTGTCTGCCAACTACAACACCAACACACAAAATGTCTTTTAAAATAATATTGTTGCAAAAGCCTTGTGCAATAATCACTGTTTACACTACTTGATATGCCATAATAAAATGGAACAGAGAAACAGCTGTTCAAACGGAACTACATTCATGAATGTCAAACAGCGAGAGAAATATATTATCATGGAACATGTATACAAATATAAAATTATTTGGGCTGTCAATTAAACATGTTAATTTAGCGTGAATCATTTTAAAAATTACTCAGTCATGCCTCTGCCCTCATGGTGAAGACCAAAAATCAATGTAAACTAAACGCAGTTATATCGCTAGGCCAGTGGGTGGCTACAACTGACTATTTATGATTTGAATCATTGACTCGTTTAATCAACCGATTCGTTCAAACACACATTAGTTCAGGAGAAAAAAATAATAATTATTAAAAAAAATAGGCCAACTGGCTAAATTCAGAACAGCATACTTACCATTTCTGTCTCATAAAGATGTTTCAGGAAAGGAGTTTATATGCTTTTTCGAATTTAGCTATCGTCTTTTTTAACGAGTCGGTGAATCGTTTAACCGATTTGTCCATTCAGGAACGAATCACCAGTGCGTGTGGTGCGTAAGATGCCATGTTTGATTGTATTTTGGCTTTGTTTTTTTCAATTGTGCAGAAGAAACAGACAAAGTAATTGGGGTTTTTGTGTTTAAAGTGTAAGTTACTCAACATGAACTTCTTGTTTATTGAACTGTTGTGTCCATCTTATGTTTCAAAGCGGAAGTGAACCGTTTTCTGTAAATGTGCGAGAATCTGGTTTAGCGGCTGTATGTCAATAATGAGAAGAATAACAAAAGGTACAACTGTTTTCACTACAAACCAGTGTGTTCATAATTGAGGTAATACATTAAATAATATGGTAAGACACACCAGTTCGCAATATCAAGCAGCAAAACGAACTGTTTTGTACAGTTAAAAACAGCTAGAAGCGAATGACACCGAAAACCAGACCCATTAAATTTACACTCTCACCAAACGTCTTTGTCTGTTACTGTGATACTTTCCAATTATTATTTTTTGTAAACACGCCAGATGAGCACTCAAGTTAAAATAAGTTCAATTATCATAAAAGGTGTCTCCTTGGGGTTTCCCTATTCTCCTGCCCTTGTCTGGCGTTTATCAAAGCAAAAACAAGTTCTTTGTGAATAGCCTCTTGCTCATGTGATATTGCTCAAATATATATATTGAAGCCACTTTTTGTTATATCCTTTCAATGCTGGCCTTCCACAATAATGTAATGCGACTTCATAATATCCTTCTTTAAAACGAACACTCTTAGAGGTCAATACACCATTCAGCCTTGATACTAACACTGGAATCTGAAGTTGGCCCTACAGTCATAAATCTCCCTCATTTGAGTACCAATCCTTGAAGAAAATTAAGAATAATACAGTCGCCTACATAATCCCTTTCTTATTTCTGCCGATTTAAAGTCTTGGACAATGCTGCCATTGCCAGGATCCCACTTAAACCCCCTCTCTCTTTGCAGAGGAGCCGAGAACCCAAACCTCCAGAACTTCAGTCAGAGTCGGTGTGTACTGAAAGTGTTGGTTCGGATCCAGTCTTCCTCTGAGATATGTGGCGACTTAAAGTTGGATTCCATTTTCACTTTCCAGGTAATAAGAAAAGTTTCTTCTTTCGTCTGTGCCGCTCGCAGGAGATAAAGCCCTGGAATGACTTTGTGGCGGAGAGATCTTAACACCACATAAGGCACCAAGAAGCTCTTCTCAACTATTATTACAGCTCTTGAAAAAAGAAAGGAGGAGATATGGAGAGAGAGAGAGCGAGGAAGGGAAACAAGTTAGTCTGTAAATGCAATGGAACCTGGTTACAATTAGAGGGCGATTTCCAAAAAGGTCAATGAATTCAGATAATATCCTTAGAGGGAGGAAATTTAATACCCTTTTTGGCTGAATTAATTAATTGTAATATTAGGCTCACTCATGGGGGCTCTTTCTTGAGTGATTAAGCGAGCACATATCTTTAAAAGAGTCCTCAGCCCTCATGGGTGTTGTGCCTTTGAACCCAGGGTGTAGGATATATTTATATATAATGCATGAGTCTAAAATAATATACATAAATGTGATCTTACCTCCAACAGAGTGATGCTACAATTATTCAGATGAATTACTTTTGCTCCATTAACTCTCTTTCAGCTTCATCTGGACAAACCTATAGTTCCTTGATTCATATTTCCTCTTTTAACAATAATTTGTTTCCATATCAGTATGCTAGATGATGCTTTTTAGTTTCAATGCTTTTCTAGGCCAGCACCCTGAGACCCCCAGTTTTTCCTCAGGAACACTTTCATAATAACTTTTATCAAGGGCATCACACACCTAATTTTTTTAGGGGGCACCATAATTTTTAGAAAAATTTTGGACTAAATTACGTAGCACTACAAGTGACATGTGAACAAAAATGTATATTAATCATCGACGTGAATTAAAAAATTGTTCCCACAAATAAAGAATAGGAATTCATTCTTTCATTTAAAGGAACACTCCACTTTTTTTGGAAATAGGCTCATTCTCCAACTCCCCTCGAGTTAATAAGTTGAGTTTTACCGTTTTGAAATCCATTCAGCCGTTTCCTGTTCTGGCTATATCACTTTTAGCATAGCTTAGCATAGATCATTGAATCCTATTAGACCAGTAGCATCGCGTTCAAAAATGACCAACGAGTTTCCATATTTTTCCTATTTAAAACTTGACTCTTCTGTAGTTATATTGTGAACTAATACCGGCGGAAAATGTAAAGCTGCGATTTTCTAGGCTGATAAGATTCCATTCCGGCGTAATAGTCAAGGAAGTTTGCTGCCATAATATGACAGAAGCAGGCGGAGTAATATCACGCAGCGCCTGAAATTAGTTCCCAGCTAGTTTAGCATTTGCACATGTGCTGCGCATATTACTGCGCCTGCTGCGGCCATGTTACGGCAACAAACTTCCTTGACTATTACGCCAGAATGGAAGTGTAGTTCCTAATCTTTTCGGCCTAGAAAATAGCAGCTTTACATTTTCCGCCGGTATTAGTAAACGATATAACTACAGAAGAGTCAAGTTTTAAATAGGACAAATATCGAAACTCGTTGGTCATTTTTGAACGCGATGCTTTTGGTCTAATAGGATTCAATGATCTATGCTAAGCTAGGCTAAAAGTGATATCGCCAGAACAGAAAAACGGCTGAATGGATTTCAAAACGGTAAAACTCAACTTATCAACTCGGGGGGAGTTGGAGAATGAGCCTATTTCTAAAAAAAGTGGAGTGTTCCTTTAATAATTCATCATTTTAGTTAAATCGAGGCCAGGTCTTCGTTACTGCCTTGAGTTATTATTTTGAAATAAATGCAAAATGATTAAAAACACTAACTTGATGAGATTCATGATTTAATAAATAGAATATTGATTACACTGTTAATGTAAAAATATAAAATAGAATGTTTTTTTTTCCTAATAGTAAAACTAATGTTGATTTAACCAAATTTTAAAACACCATAATTTTGAAATGTACAAATTCAAGATACACGTGCAATTTTGGCTGACGCTTGACGCAATCAAAGGCAGAAGTGCAAAGTCAATTCTGTGCTTACTTGATCTTATATTTGATGTTTTTAAAAATTTAAGTAGCAAATGAGGATCGCTAAAATTCTTGAGACAAAGGTCTTCTTAATGATTTGTTTAAGATAATTGAAGCAACAGTTTTTAAATAACGAAAGAATATGTAAAAGTATGCTATTTGGGGTAAAAAGCACCCCTGCTGTTGGGGCTAAAAGAATTAATAGAAGGCGGATGTTTTTTGGATTTGTTGACATGACATTGTTAGATTCAGATGGTAAATATCATATATTATGTTGGGTGTTTTATCTTAAAGATATCCACCATCTTTAGAATGTAACCATCATATTTAAAAACATGCTATTAATCATATAATATATTAAAATTTAATTTGTTTTTACTACTGTAATCTATATTAAATTACTATGGGATCTCCTTCAGTGCTTTCAGAATCTATACATTTTAAAATGATTTTGCTTCAGTATTTTAAAATATGTTTTATTTTAACATGTTTTAATGACATTTTGTTTTATTTTATTTATCAAAATAAGCAGAAAATAGTACAAACTTTGCTAAAGTGATTGTTTTGGACAAGTATTAACTCAGTCTTTATTAAAAAATTATTTTAGCTAAAATATATGTATCAATACTGTGTGCATTTTACCCCATGCTGGTGGCCCCACTTGCCACCTCATACGTTTTTAAGATTTTTAAACAAAATAAACAACTTGTATGATTTATTTTCACACAAAATCTGTTGCTCTATCAACGTTCAGTACAAACGTATATATTTTTTCTGCAATCATACACTTTGGGCACAGTGAAAAGCACTTTTTTTTTTCTTAGCCCCGTTGTACCCTACTTTTTAGGACCCCAGTTGAAAACCATGGTTCTTGGTCATCGTTATTGGTTCTGTGCGATCACTTTAACTCTAGCATTTAGTTGTTAAAGTGTCAAACTCATCACCCATTTCATAATCAAATTTAATATTCTAGACTGCTCTAACCTATGTATTTAGTCCTGTCTGACACATTCAAACAATTCAAATCCAGCAAAGCATCTCATTGATGTTGCTTTCATGTTTCCATCCTTCCATCCTACAAACCCCCCATTTCTTTCCCCTCTGTTTTCAGGAGTCTGTGTTGTCCCAGGCCCCCTTTCCTGTCAATTGCTTTGCCCCGGGGAGAACTGCACAAAGACCTGCAACATGACAGCTTCCTTAACCTGCTGCCAACAGTCCCCAATCAACCCCTCATAATGCGTCATGTCCAGCAGGAAAATAACCTCACTCATTCCCTCTCAGACTGGCAAATGCGTCAGTCACTCCCTACCCACTGATATGTCAATCAACCGTTCGCTTTTGAAATGCTACTGGGCTTTTTTTACAGAACCGTTACAAAGTATCATTGTTGGTTCGAATTCTGTTGGCATCTCATCATGGCGTTTTTTTGAGAGCTTGATCTCTCTGTCGGTTGTCAGGCGGGATTTTATTTGCACTGGGTACAAATAGACTATGAAGGCTAGAGGCATGGCCAATTTATCATTTTAAGGCCTTTTTATGGATCTCAGGTAGCTTATTTATTTGAAACGTTCCCGGAAAACCGTATTTTCTTGCGCGAAGGATGCACGTCACACATAGTGATTTTTCTTAAACATCCTCCTGCCAAGTTCAGGGGTTAATGTTTCAGTCTCATAAACTGCTCATTTTGTAAAAACGGTTGAGAATGTGCTCTTAAATTTGTGCTTTTCCTTCTCCTCCTCGCACATCCTCTCCTTCCCTTTCCGAATCTGACACATCAGGTTTCTTCCACCGGTAATGATCAAAGTCATATTAAAACTATGCTCGTTTCACACAGGAGGGGGGCAGGGGGCAACGCGGGTGCCTCCAGCTTCGGTTCCTGAATTAATTTCCAGATGAAAATGTTGGTTTAACGCAATCAAGTGATGCTATAAACATCCCTCTATACCTCAGGCGTTGTGCTACCATTCTCTGACCTTGCTAAACATTCAGGTGCAATTAATTATTTCAGCGAGATCTAGCGATTGCTTCAAACTGATTAGCCTCCCTGGGGGGGTTGGACATTATTTTAAAAACACTTTCTCATCATGAATTTTAATCATCCCAAAATGTATCGATTAATTATTAATTAAGTAACTTTAAGTGATGCCAGGTGGGTATCATTTCAAAAAGAATTGGAAAAACCCTTTTGGGGGTGAAGACTTTAAAGTACAGGCGCTGTGAATTTATGAACCAAGTGTTGGCAGTTTGGTTTCTTTCATGTTCAAAAACACTTTTTTCCTCCCTAAAGTGGGTCTTTGGTCTTGTTTGGAAAGAAGAGACTAACTATAGATATTTTTTGGGCTTGTTTGCACTGGGTGCCGGTTCTTCGCTTTTCAGCCCCTGAGATATATTTAAAATTGGGTGCACTTGCTTTAAATGACAGAGTTGTACCATTTAACAGGTGCCACTGAGAGCCAATATGTGAATACGGCAACTTGTCTGAAACTAATCTTGTCTGAAATGAGTACTTACATTAAACCCCCCCATAAAATAAAATTAAATACATACGTGATAGCAGCTTTTGCCCCCAATTAGTTGAAGGTGTCCTTAAAGTCTACATTTTAACTGTTGAAGCTTAAATAAAAGAAAGTCCTCTGTCCTTTTTTTAAAAGCAGTGAGCCTTGTCTGTCAGCATTTTTTTAGTTCTTTTTTTTTTAAATAAACTATTTCATTAATTCTCCATAAATGTTTAAAAAAAAAAAAATGAAAAAAAGTACATTGCATAAGTATTCATACCCTTAACTCAGTACTTAGCTGAAGCACCTTTACAGCCTCAAGTCTTTTTGCGTATGATGCGACAAGTTTTGCACATCAGCATTTGGCAATTATCTGCCATTCTTCTTCTAACCTCTTCACCTCTCAAGCTCTACCAGGTTGGATAGGGGCAGACGCACATTTTTAGGTTTCTCCAGAAATGTTTGATTGGATTTAAGCCCAGACTTTGGCTGGACCACTCAAGGACATTCACAGAGTTTTCTATAAGTCACTCTTGCTGTGTGCGTAGGGTCATTGTATTGGTGGAACGTTAACCTTCTGCCCAGTCTGAGGTTCTGAATGCTCTAAAATGGGTTTTAATTAAGGCTGTCTCTATATTTTGCTTTGTTGAGTTTTTCTTTTACTCTGATGAGTCCCTATGTCCCTGCTGCTAATGTGCCTGGTTTCCTCCATACTGTACGTGATTCTTACAATTGAGGTTTATCAGACCAAAAAAACTTGTTTCTCACAGTCTCAGGGTCCTTCAGGTGCTTTTTTTTGCAAAATCCAAGTGTGCTTTCATGTTTTTACTGAGGGGAGTATTGAGTCTTGCCACACTGCCATAAAGCCCAGATCAGTGAAATGTTGCAGTGATGTTTGTCCTTCTGTAGGTTTTCTCCTATCTTCATTATGATAATGGAGCTCAACTCGAGTGACCATCAGGTTCTTGGTCACCACTCAAACCAAAGCTCTTCTCCATCAACTGCTCAGTTTGGCAAGGGGGCCAGCTCTAGGAAGAGTCTTGGTTGTTTCAGACTTCTTCTATTAAGGCTAACTGAGATTACATGCTTCTGTGAACCTTTTTCAGATTTTTTTTGGAACTGTTTCCCAGATTTGTGGCTTGATGCAATCTTGTTTCTGAGCTCTTCAGGCAGTTTTTTTTTTTTTACCTCAGGGCTTGGTTTTTGCTCTGATATGCATTTTTTGCTGTTAGACCCTTTATTAAGACATGTGTGCCTTTCCAAATCATAGCCATTCAATTGAATTTGCCACAGGTTAACTCCACTTTAAGTGTAATAACACCTACCAGCAATATGAATGCTCCTGAGCTTAATTTTAACTGTCCCAGATAAGGGTATGAATATTTATGCAATGGAATCATTTAAGTTTTTTATTTTTAATACATTTGCAAAGATGCTAAAAACCTTTTTTTGCTTTGGCATTATGAAGTATGGAGTGTAGATTGATGTGAAAAAATTAATTTAAAGTAGTTTAACACAAGGCAGCAACATAAAATGTGAAAAAAATGTGAATATGAATACTTTCACAAGGCACTGTATATGACCACTAATTTAAAAAAAGGGGATTTTTTAAATAGTTTTTTAAAGGAAGACTTTTATACTCATTAAGACTGCAGTTTTTTGATCAATTTTTTAAAATTGTGAAATGTTCATGTTTTCTAAAATAACTGTTATATTTTAATGTATTTTGAAATGTAATTTATTCCTGTGATAACAAAGCTGAATTTTCAGCTCCAGTCTTCATTGTCATTCTTTAGAAATAAGTTTAATGTGCTGGTTTTGGAGCTAAAGAAACATTTCAGTGTTAAAAGCAGCTGTGCAAATAAATATCTTTGATATTTAAACCATGATACTTTTTCCCCAGGGTTCTTTGATTAATACAAAGTCCAAAAAACATAATTTATTTGAAATCTTTTGTAACATTACCAGTATAATGTCTTTACTGTCACTTTTGGTCAGTTTAATGCATCCTTGCTAATTTATTAATTTATTAAAAAAAAAAAACAACTTTTGAACAGTAATAGATAGATTTTTAAAAAACCAAATCCTATTATTGCAACAGTAAATTACCATTTATGCAGATTTTTGTCTAAATAATTGGATCAATTTTTTTACATTAAGTAATTCTATACCATTTCTATATAGAAACCTCTCCGATTGTTGCAACCTCTAAAAAGTTTTTGATGCTTTTTTTTACACGGTGACAACGGGAAATGACAAGTTATTGAAATGTTCCTAATTGCATTATAAATAATAAATAAATAACAAGCCCAGGTAAGGCGAGGTGGTTGTACTTGAAAAATCCCCCTAGTTCTGTTCAAATAGATGTATATTAACCTATGCGGCAGGTCCTGGGTGAAAACACAGCAAATTACAAATTACCTGCCTGATTATGGCTGACCCCAAATATCCTACAGGCATGAATATTCATTACGAAATATATCCCGGTCTCAAAAAAATTATTAATTTCTGCCTTCTCTATCTCCTCTTACTCTCTCCGTCTCTTTTCTCGTCTGGGTGGACTGTGAATAAGAATGATTAATGAAATTCTCACACATACAAATTCATCATTCTCAGGGAGCCGGAATGGTAATAAGGATCCAATTAAAGACACAGTAGGAAAAGAGCAGTGGGGGCTTTAGATTCACACTGCACTCTGACTGCAGCGAGGGCAAGTGAGATTAAGAAGCAGAATCACTTAGTTTGGCACAATATGCTCCAATGTCCTTTAAAAAAATGTGTTTTTAATGCTACACAACTATTTATGTTTTCAAGTCTTTAAAAATTAAAAATGGGAAATGTCATAACATTACATTAGTCAGTTCTTTCAGTCAGTTCTTCAGCTGTGTTACTGAACGTGTGACACCTCCGACCTCCTCCGCTCCGCACCTTTGCCACCCGCTCTGTTGTGTTTACCGAGGCCTAAATCATGTTTTCGGTTGCTCTGCACCCCTGCCTGTCTGCACACCGCTTAATTTCATGTTCGGTTGGATTCTAAGATGGCTCATCCGCCAGCCAAATATTTGTTGTGAGTCGGCGGGGTAATCTGTGGCTGAGTACATACACTTATCTTTGAAGCCGCCACCGGAAAGGAAGGACACTGGAGTCATGGAAGGCAGGAGGTTGTGTGCATGCTGAACCCGGTGATAACGGCATTTGGATAAATCCTCTGCACTGCCAACACTGCTTCAACCATGAGGCATTTGGGCTGAATCCACACTTTGAGACCACTTTAAAATGAACCTCAGGGTTTGCAATGGGATGCTGGTACAGTGGTCTACTTTGAGAAGTTTTCCCAGCACCCATACATTAAATATATACAATGCAATCTGTTTAAGCTTTCAAAAAAACAAAAACAAAAAAAATCTATTTTATATTTTTACTTTAACAATATAAGCAATATTCTATTTATTAAAGCCAGGTATGAATCTAATCAAGTTAATGTTTTTAATTAAGCATTTTACATTTATTCCAAAATAATAACCCGAGGCAGTAGCAATTTAAACAACATATTTTATTTGTGAACCTGTGTTCATTCTTTTTTTATAGTTAAATTTTAACTATTTTAGAATCTGCTAAATCATATAGAGAAGGACAATATTTTGACAAACTGAAGTTAATAGGTGGTTAAGATACGTATGAGCAGTATTAATTAAGATATTAGCGTAATATTTCACCTACCTGACCGGAAATGATACACGAATGTTGTCAAGATTCTTGCCCTGAAAATCCTGGTTCAGTTTGGTTAACCACAAACACCCTTGTTCCTCAGACAGTTTTTTGCACTCTTCTCCTTGATTTCTTATTACTTTTGGCAGTCCATATAGTACTCCAAATGTTGTTCCTGGTCTGACCAATTAGTACAACCCAAAACATGACAATAATTGATAATTTTCAGCAGCAATAATCATGCAAGTTTCATTCGGTTCAGTGGCATTGCTTACATTCAGTGAAGCCATTTTGGCCGATTGATGACGCGTTGTGAAAACACATTGTTTGTTCAGACTAATTTGCGAATGTGAAGCGCACACGAGCACAAGAGGTGGGATTTATCACATGAACCAATCACTGCCAAACATAACCAGTCATATCCAATCATATCACAAAAAACTCAGTGGGCTCAGGGGAGGCGAGAGAGACGCAGACTCTCGCTGTAACTTTACCTGCTGGTGTCACTGTTGGACTTTCTAATATTTTGTAATATGACGTTTTTCTATTTTTGCAGTACTTATAATTTTTTCCAATATTTTGAGGAGGCACTGACTCCCTTGCCTCCTCGGAGAAAATGCCCTTTATAAAACCCTATATAAAGATAGAGATTTAATGTTTGAAAAAAAATATATAGGCCTATAAATAGCGAAAGGTACACTGTAAAAAGATTTCACCAGTTTCAACTTAAGTTTTTAAGTTCAGCAGCTGCCTTAAAATTTTAAGCTAAATTAACTTAAAACTACACGTCATTTCAACTCACGACAATAAAATTAGTTAAAATGACTTGTACTTTTAAGTTGTTTTAACTTAAAATGTTAAGGCAGCTGCTGAACTTAAAAATTTAAGTTGAAACTGGTGACAACTTTTTACAGTGTATATATAGTGCGTGCATAATTATTGTACGTTGATCTTCTAATTATTGCATAATTATTGTACGTTGAATCATATTTTTTTCAAGCACATTACCAAATCCAAACCACATCAATCTTAATAACTACTATTAAGTTTGTTTTTAATCATTTATAAGTGATATATAATTGTCCATGAAGGCTGGAAGTGAAAAATGCTCATGAGAAATATTCATACTATACTAATGCAATACAGAAATTGCAAAGGTAGGGCATGACCACTGGACAGCAAAATTCTCATTGGGTCTGCACGGTCAGAAAAACAACAGGAGGAGGAGAAAAGACACGTTAACTGCAAAATAATTAAGAATTAAGGTGAAGAATTAGGTGTGAAACCATCAGGAACCATTTAGTCTCCAGTGCCACCATTTTCAAAACTGCAACTACCGGGAGTCTCCAGAAGTACAAGGTGTCAGATTCTCAGAGACTTTGCTTTGGTAAAAAAAATCCTAAAAAATGACACTCACTTAATACGAATACCATGCTTGAGTTTAGTGAAATACATGAAGACTGTTTTTTTATGCTTTATAGACAGATAAGTTGAGAGTGACTCTTGAAGGACCAGCACCACATCCTCTTGTACCACTCTTTCAAGAATTTATCTTTAAGAATCTGGCAGTAAGTTGTGGGAGTTCATTTTAGTCCATCTCCTATTCTGAAAAGTCTGTCTTTAGAGACTAAAGAGATAAGAGACTAAAAATGGACTCCCAAACCTTACTGCCAGATTCTTGAAGATAAATTCTAGTAGAGTAGTTTTTCACTTTCAGCCTTCATGGACAATTATAAATCACTTAGGAATTATTAAATACAAAACGAATAGTAGTTATTAAGACTGATGTGATTTGGAATTGGTAAAATGTGCTTGAAAAAAAAAAAAAAATCCAGAATATCAACGTGCCTAATAATTATGCACGCATATGTGTGTGTGATTGTATTAATATCTAAACACCTTTCTAGCTAAGCAGAAACAGGATATTAGGAATTTTATGAATTGTGTTAATGATGCTCATGATAATAATTTTTATATCACTATTTAAATTGAATATGTGAATGAACAGAGTAAAAGGGATGTTGAATGAGTCAAATTAACATTTGTTCTGTTGCGTGCCTTTTTCTGCCACACACACAATAACTTTGCCTGTGCTAATTAACAATTAGCAAAGACTCAGTGGCTAATTGTGTTATTCCTCGTAATTAAGGGGCTAATTACTAGAATGTCAATTTAGATTTAATTACTAAGTGCTTTGGTAATTCCCAGCGAGCATAAGTTACCATTTTCCGACCCTTTTCCCTGTCTGTTCTTTTGACGGGTTTTCCATACCTCATTCCCTTTGGATAAAAAAAAGGAGAGCGAGAGAGGAAATATGTAAATAAAAATAAATGAGAGAGGTGTTTGAGCTTCTCAGATCTGTTATCAAGACTGCAAAGCTTAATGATTAAAGAACGCCTTTACCTCAGGGCCTCCAATTAGAGATCTTTTTTTGTGCTGAAAAAAGAGGAGAAGGCCACTAGCATTTTGGAGAAGATTAATCTGTGATGTTTAGTTTCTGCTAATACGGCAACATCCTGTGTAATTCTAAGCATGTACAGTAGCATGCAAAAGTTTGGGAACCCCTGGCAGAATTTGTGAAAATGTGAATAATTTTACGAAATAAGAGAGATCATACAAAATGCATGTTATTTTTTATTTAGTAATGTCCTGAGTAAAATATTTTACATAAAATATGTTTACATATAGTCAACAAGACTAAGCTGAAATTATTAAAATATCCCCGTTCAAAAGTTTGGGAACCCTTGGTTATTAATACTATGGGGTTACCTGGATGTTCTACGACTGTTTTTTTGTTTTGTGATGGTTGTTCGTTAGTCCCTTGTTTGTTCTGAACAGTTAAACTGAGCACTGTTCTTCAGAAAAAATCCTCCAGGTCCTACAGATTCTTCTGTTTTCCAGCATCTTTTGCGTATTTGAACCCTTTCCAGCAGTGACTATGATTTTGAGATCCATCTTTTCACACTGAGGACAACTGAGGGACTCAAACACAACTATTAAAAAAGGTTCAAACATTCACTGATGCTCCAGAAGGAATCACAATTCATTAAGAGCTGGGGTGAAAACTTTTGAACAGGATGAAGATGTCCAAATTTTTCTTCTTTTTTTGAAATTATCATTTTTTTTCCATTTAGTACTGCCCTTCAGAAGCAACAGAAGATACTTGCATGTTTCCCAGAAGACAAATTAAGTACAATTCACCTTGATATTGCTCTTAATGCATCGTGTTTCCGTCTGGAGCATCAGTGAAGGTTTAAGGTTTTGTCCTCAGTGTGAAAAGATGGATCTCAGAATCAAACTGCTGGAAAGGGTTCAAATATGCAAAAGAAGCTGGAAAACTGAAGAATATGTAAGACCTGGAGGATTTTTCTGAAGAACAGTGCTCAGTTTAACTGTTCAGAACAAACAAGGGACTCATGAGCAACCATCATAAAACAAAAAAACATAAGATCATAAGATCATCCAGGTTACCAAACACAGTATTAAGAACCAAGGGTTCCCAAACTTTTGAAGCGGGTTATTTTAATAATTTCAGCTATTTTTTGTCTTGTGGACCAAAAATAGCATGCATTTTGTATGATCTCTCTTATTTTGTTAAAATCATTCACATTTTCAAAGATTCTGCAAGGGGTTCTAAAACTTTTGCTAAAACAAGTACTGCCAATCTTTCCAATTGACCACTAATGGGTGCTATAGGCTTAAACATGGTCCGGTCCACGTGAAATGAGCAAATTGGCAACGGCCTACAATTCCTCTCGCTCTCCTGTTCCTTCCGCATAACGGCTTTGATTTTCATCCTAACTGTCTGACTCCCTCAAACCGCTGCCAAAATACAATAGGACAGGGTATAATATATATAATTACACCCACTTACATTAGCCATTATGCCAGTGAAGCATTCCTTGAAAAATGACACACGACCTGTCAAGACTTCATTCACGCCATTAATAAGCATCATTAGTGTCTAGATTGAATACCTCTCTTGCACATTGCAGTCATTTCAACATGTCATATATTTTAATTTGAGGCCAAAAATAGCTGTGTGGATATTATGCACTCTCACTGCTAGTCTTTGTGATCTCTTAATGGCCAGGAAGTTCAGAATCTGACCTTGGATTTGCTCTCATTGGAATTAAAAATTCTTGGCCTTCGAGAACCATCCGCCGAAAATGTGCCAGCGCGTCCTTGTTGTTGTTTGTGCGTTCCCTCGAAACCGATCAGAAATGATTCGCATCATTAACTCACTCTTGAAGAATGCCTGTGGGAATTGATACAGTTAGATTGAAGAGAAAAATAAGATTTCATAAATCCTCCCTTGAGCCGGATCTCAATTCTGGTTCTTTCTCTCTCTCCAAATCTCTCCATCCAGCGTCCCTGTCCCCCAGAAGTGGCTCGGCTGCCCCTGATGACGAACTGATGAAAGGAAACATCTCCGTGTTGCTGGAGCGCAACTGAACCTCCCACAGGTACTGCTGAAAAATAAAGACAATAACTCATCCTTTGATCTGAGTAAGTCATTAACTTCTCTTCGCCTTGTTTACCGCCTTTGACAAAAGCAGCTTAAGGGGCTAATTAATTGTGAAAGTGGCGCACAATGGTTAATTAGCCGCCGTCTGTTGTCAGCGATGTACCTTGGCGGACTTTTGTAGAGGCCTCTCTGTCGCGTTCCTCCTTGCGCTCCTCCCCTGGTGCTTGCTGTGGTGAGGGGTGCCATTTTTCATTTGGGTGCATGAGTGAGGCTGTCTGACATTTTAGCTGCTAAGCCCATGGGAGGTCACCATCAGAGAATCCTCAAGGTCCCCTTTAAAGAACGCTGATGTGTCGTGTACACGCAGGGCATCTGAGGTTCAGGGGTAAATGGATTCACATATGCAGTAATTGACTGGCAGTAACTGGGTTAGAAGGGCAAATGGGAAGTGCCATTTAAATGTATAGCACAATCAGTCGTGTCCCCACCCTTTGTTCAGATTGGAGTGATAATAAAATGAGAGATTTTAGAATGAAGTGATGCTGTTGTGCACTTTGTTTAAAATCCTGCGTAGTTGTTGTGTTTCACAAGTGCATTTTCTGTGAATGCAGTGGTCTGCAACTGCAGAGGTCTTCAGCGTTACAGGCCACCAATAATTTTAAATATTAAACACATAATTAAAGAATATTTCAAAGAAAAAAAGAAGAAAAAAAATGTTTTACTTATTTAAATTTAATTATTTTTTTAAAATAAATCAAGATACAAATATTAATACATTATAAAAATATATATCAAATGTAATATAAAATATAATAATTAAAATTGAAATGCAAATTACTAGTATTTGACAAATTGGTAAAAAAAATTATAATTACAATTAAAATGAATAAAAAAATATATTAAAGTATGTAAATACATGAATATATATGATATTGTAAATCAGAATTTAAAATGCAATGCTTAGGTTTCAAAATGATAATTTTATCACAATTAAAATGTTATGTACAAATATTTAAGATTTTATTTTTATTATATTTGTAATAATTTAAACATATCCTACAAATGATAAAACAAATAATTGTATAATTACAATTAAAATGAATAAAAATTCTAAAATTATTAAACACTATAAAATAAATTTTAAAATTATATTAATTGCCCTGTAAGTATCATAAAGTTTGTATACATGATATTGTATCGGAATTTAAAATGCAATGCTTAGTTTTCAAATGAAATTAAGACTTTAAAAAAATAAATTAAGTTATAAAAAAAGTTATGTAAAAATATTTAAAATTGAAATTAAGATTTAGTTTTTTATTATAATTTAATAATTAAAATTAAAATGTAACTTACAAATATTTGACAAATTGGTAAATAATGATAATATTAATTATGTAGTTACAATGAAAATTAATAAACTCTTAAATGAAAAAAATATATTAATTGCTTTGCAGTGTAAAATCATAAAGTATGTATATACGTGAATATATATCATATAAATCAGAATTTAAAATGCAACGCTTAGTTTTAAAATGAAATTAAGATTGACAAAAAATAATTTTATTACAATTAAAATGTTATGTACAAATATTTAAAATTGAAATTAATATTTTATTTTTATTATAATTTTAATAATAATTACAATTAAAATGTAACAAATATTTGACAAATTGTTGAAAAAAGTGTATAATTACAAT
>NC_133380.1:19596843-19641978 GCF_049309525.1 Garra rufa
TAGGCATTTGAAAAGACATAGTGAAATGTGTCTAATAATTCCAAAAAGAAAGAGAAACATTGGACATAATCAAATATTCCAGACATTTATTAGGAATACCATTTTCTTAAGATTGATGCTGCATGTGTTTATCCAGTCTAATCGAAGTGTGCGTCTCTCACTCCCCTGACTTTCCCAACAAAAATCCCATCCCCTCTCAGAAAATACATAAAGCTGACATTACTGAGTTATATGCGTTTAGAAGTAGCCTATTAAAATGGTACAATGGCATTGCTCAGTTCAACGTGTTGGGAAATCGGGCATTTTGTCCCGCGTCAGCATTTATTCAACAGTTAATAACGCTCAACATTCAAAAGGTAAATAGTATTCAGCCAATAAAGTGTAGGTCTATGTATTTCATAGAAAAGTGTGTCTAGTAGCCTACTATATAAATTACAAAGGTTTAATTGGCATCTATATTTCAAACGACCCGACCGACCGCGACCCGAATATCATTAAAAATATTTTTGGATGACTCGTAACCGCGGGTGACCGCGGGCACCCGCTCATTTCGGATCAACCCGCGCATCACTGATACCCGCACGATGGTGTAATTTACTTCCGGGTAAAGATAGGATCAGTCAAATGAAATACAATAAATGTACAAATAAATATTACAAATTTAAAAACGATCGGAAATGCGTCTGTCACGTATGTGGTCTATCCTGTCTTCATGAACTCTTGCACACACATTCTGGACTGCAATCCCCATAAGCCACTGCACCAATCACTGCACACACCTGCTCCTCGTTTCCCACTGCACTGATTGCTGCACACATCTGTAACACTGGAGTCGGGAGACAGACGTTCGGATCCAAATGCAGTCTTTATTAGAAGGCGTGGTAAACAGACAGGGTCAATCACCGGCAAACAACAACAACGAGGATAATCCAAAGAGTAGTCAAACACAGGCAGAAGGTCGGGGCTGGCAGCGAGAATCAAAACACGGGGAGGAGTCCAGGAATCAAACACAAGGGAAAACAAACATGGAAAGAAACGCTCAGAATAAATGATGCTTCTTAAAGCAAAGTTCGGGAGGAGCACGTCAGATACTTAGCCTAATTAACACAGCTGGAACTCACTCAAGCCAATCTACATCATGCATAAATACAGCCGACTCACCTCTACCCATTTGATGGATTATCAGCATTCGGTTTGCACCTTTTGCCATGACATCACAGATCTTTCCCAGGATTTACAGGATTCATCGCGGTCTCTGCTTGACCAGCAACGCACGCTCTCACCAAAGCCCTTAAAATGTAATCTCGCCCCCACCGGCGTCACTTCCAAACTTCTTCCCCGGCATCCTCTTGTCATCCGGCCGGGCCAACAATTCCTCCGATCGGAAAGTGGATCGTTTTTAATGCCTGAGGCAAACGCTGATCAATTCCGACGCACCGTCCTCGCGGAGGATAAACAAAGTGAATCCGTACGATCTTAGTTATTCGTTTCCCTTCAATCAGCCAACCTCACTCTTAAATCCACTCCAGCAGGGCAGCCAATATTTCCAGCAAACTCGCAAAGCCCCGTACTCCCCTCGTTCGATACCACCACCGCCCCGCATTAGACCCGGCTCGTGCACTGGGTCTCACCGGCAGGCCTTCAACGAGCCTGGGCCGCGCCCCAGAGCTCATCGCACCAAAGCCACTCACTGCCCGCTTTGGCTCAACCATTTAACGTGGCTCTCCCGGCCACAGCATCGAATGCAGCTCTCGTAGCAGACACTATAGCCTGAAGACGTCTCCGCTAGAGACACAGGTCATGTTGCAAATAAATTTTAGAAAACAGTTGCAAAGGTAGGTCATTTTTTTGCTAAAGGCTTTTAAACGATGTGACATAAAATGATGTCAATGTAATTTTTGTACCTAGGATTGAAGAAACTCCGTAAAACACAACAAATTACTCAGTTTCTGAATTAATATTATTTTTAATTTTAAATTACACATTTCACTCATAATCTGACAAAAGATCGATTTTCAAGAAATAAGTGTTTGCCTAAATGACTATAAATAAATATTAAAATAAAAATAAATAAATAAATAAACAGAGCAAGTGCAACTAAGCACTCGTGATGTGCATATTGCAAGCACCTCTCTCCAAGTCTCTAGCGGACGTGCCACTAGGCTAGCTTTTCAACACTTATTACTTTGCATGGTTAAGAGGAAAATGTCTTTTCAGCATCTTATTTTCAAAGCATGCCTGAAGTTGCTAAATTTTTTACAATTATAGGATATTTCACTAAATATTAGGGCTGGGTATTGTCACCAATTTGGCGATTCGATTCTTATTTTTATGGTTTCGATTCGTTTTGATATCTATTTCATTTAAAATGTTAGTTTTGCAGACATGTGATCCATATTTTGATATAAATGTTGGTAATTGAAACTCTCCTACTTAACTTATTACTGAAATACACATCCACATTAATAATGGGTGCACACAGTTGTTATTTTAAACGACTTTTATTTTAAATGAACACTGTAACAAGAAGTCATAAATATGTGCATCCATTGTACACCATGTAAACAAACTGCAAAATGCACATTACTGTAAAAAAAAAAAAAAAAAAAAAAAAAAAAAAAAAAAAAAAAAACTGTAAATGCGCAACAGTGAAATCTATTAAGAACTTCAAACATGTTTAAGAAATAAAACTTTTTTCTAAATTCAAAACACTCAAAACAGGCCCATCATAAAGCCTTTGTCTGCTTATACAAAACATTCTAACTGTCCATAAAACTAACAGTTCTTAATTACAGCCTAATCATTTTTCTGCAAAAGAAGCAGCTGATCAACATGTTCTGATCTGATCTAAGGCAGCTCCTTTGCGCTGTGATTAGATCACCAGCGGTTGAGAAAACTCTCTCAGCAGGAACACTAGTGACACCTTCAGGACGAGAGGTGAATATTCATATCCTCTTACGTGAAGCACGTGCATTAAGAATAGATTCGGGGATTTCCCGAATGGATATAGTTGCATTCAACTGAAGATCGATTAAAATCGGAGAATCAATATTTTTTACCCAGCCCTACTAAATATGTTGCTATGTGCTTTGGAAAAGACGTCACTAAGGTAATCTGAGAAGTTGCAAAATCTGGTAACAATTTGTCCAATTGGTAACACTACCATACTGCAACATACAATCTACCCGCCCCACCTTCCCACAGCACGCGGTTTTAAATGTGTTTTTATTCTAAGTTCACAAAGCTTGAACTTAAGAATGCAGCAATTTCTCGTGCAAGATCGTGCTTCCAGTGTTATCCATTCACATATGAATGTAAGTCTATGGAATGACGCGGCCTCCAGCTCCTGTAGCAAACACTACTGTGACGCTGCCTCTGCTAGCAATGCAGGCTACACGGGTTCTTCCAGACTCCCATCCCGTGGCCCACAGATCAAGCCAGCGTGAGGCTGCCTCTGCTTGCAACACAGGCCCACAAATCTCAGCCTTTTTCCTGCAACTACTAATAACCCCTTTTTTCTTTTCAGTGGCCTCCAACTCCTGTAGCAGACCGTAGAGCACCAATGAGCTGACGATTGTTTTTACATGTCACCGTGCAATTTCATTTTCGTTTGACTAAATCACATTCAATTGAAATTACCACTTAATCTTTAATATTTGGCTATTTCTTTACAACAGACATGTTGGAATTGCAAATCCTTGGATGCGGACATCAAAGCTAGCACTCTTCCGAATTTATCATTACATTCAGTCATTTCACAAATAACCAGCATTTCCCCCGTAGGTGGCATGAATTAAATGAGGGTTTCACATTAGCCAATCGAAGTGGCTACTAGCATAATTCTTGGGTACGAAATGCCCTCTAGTCTATCTGTCAGCTCCACATAACTCCCTGTTTCCAAGCATTGTCGCCTAAAAAAAAAAAAAAAAAAAAAAAAAAAAAAAAAAAAAAAATCCTCTTGACGAATTCTCTCACAATAGAAGGACATTGATCGTGCAACCAATTCGTTAAATCATGGGTCTTCACACTGGCAAAAGTCGACATCACCTCAGCTTTTAAAGCTATGCCATCCATCCAGAACCATGGCACTTATTTAGGGTACGTTAACACAAGAAGCCTATGTCATACACCTAACTTTACTTAACACCTAAAAAAAAAAAAAAAAAAAAAAAAAAAAAAAAATTTCCATTCCTGACCTTTTCTTCACTACGGTCGCCGAGGTATTCCCGTCTGATGCCGTGAGCATTGGCCTCCCGTCAGACACCCAAGGAGCCCCCGACCACAACTTACCTTTCCGTCCCACGTCCTGCGGGGCCCACCCGTCCGATGCCGTGAGCATTGGTCTCCCGTCGGATGCGCAGGGGCCCCCAGGTCGGACACCTAACCTTTTCGACACCACAGTCGGCGGGGCCTACCCGTCCGATGCCGTGAGCATTGGTCTCCCGTCGGACGCTGCAAGGGGCCCCCGCCCGGTCAACTGCACTTT
Organism: Garra rufa; assembly: GCF_049309525.1. Lineage (NCBI taxonomy): Eukaryota > Metazoa > Chordata > Actinopteri > Cypriniformes > Cyprinidae > Garra > Garra rufa. The sequence continues at coordinate 19,601,330 of NC_133380.1, forward strand.
TCTTCCCTACAGTCGGCGGGGCCTACCCGTCCGATGCCGTGAGCATTGGTCTCCTATCGGACGCTGCGAGAGCCAAACCGACCTTGCAATTTTTCCGTTCCGTCCGACGGTCGGCGAGACTCATCCGTCCGACTCCACAAGTCTCCGCCTCCCGCCGGACACTATCTGAGCCCCTTCAGGCCAACTTCACATCTTTTCCCCCCCACCTGGTGAGGCTTACCCATTCGAGGTTCTGAGTCCTGATCTCCCCTCGTATGCTTGGCGAGAGCCCTCCCAGTCGGGTTTTCCTTTCTGCCCTCCCGGCCGGCGAGGCATACCCGTCCGATGTCGCGAGCCTTGGTCTCCCGTCGGACGTCGGCAGAGTTCTCCCGGTCGGGTTACTTACTTGGCGCCTGCAAGCGAGACTTATCCATGCGATGCCGTTTGCATTGGTCTCCCATCGTATGTCGCGAGAGTCGCCCGCACCAGGCGTCCCAAAACCTTTTTACCTGCCAAACCAAGAAGACCCACTCGTCTGACGTTCTGAGTCTTGATCTCCCGTCGGAGGCTTCATGGGTCCTCTCGGTCAGCACCAATAGGGGCCGATCGACCAGTAGAGCCCTAATGCCAACATCGTAAGCTGCTCCGGCCAAGGCAACCCGGGTTCTCCTGATCGGGCCCCAACCACGCTGCTCCTCCTTCGGCCGGTAGGGCTCACCCGTTCCAACGCTGTGCACATCCCGTTGAGTATCGGTTGAGCTCTCCCGACCGGACGCCCTAAATCCCGTAATCCATACAAGCAGCCGGTAGAGCCTTTCGACCTGATACAAAAACCTCTCCCATCAGAGTACGAAAGGCTCCCCCGGCCAGCTAACCAAACATCTTCTCCCAAACAACGGCCCCCGCCAGATCTCAGCGCTTTGGGGGGTCCTCTGCTGGCGGCTGTCCTACATTGCTTATTGGGGGGTACTCTAGGTTCGGGCCATTCCCGAGCTCGGAGCCCTTCCCCGGACAGCACGCCAAACATGCTTACATACTCCAGCTAATTATATGTAAGTGGGAACTCGTGAAATGATGCTTCTTAAAGCAAAGTTCGGGAGGAGCACGTCAGATACTTAGCCTAATTAACACAGCTGGAACTCACTCAAGCCAATCTACATCATGCATAAATACAGCCGACTCACCTCTACCCATTTGATGGATTATCAGCATCCCTCCACCACCCCATCTCCTCACTCCGAGTTCCTTCTACACATATACATAGGGGGGGGGGGTACTCTAGGTTCGGGCCATTCCCGAGCTCGGAGCCCTTCCCCGGACAGCACGCCAAACATGCTTACATACTCCAGCTAATTATATGTAAGTGGGAACTCGTGAAAGACCATATGGAACAATAAGACTTCGCGAAGAGCTGTGTGTGTGAGTGGCTTAAATGCATGAGCGTCAATGTGAAACAGATGTGTGCAGCAATCAGTGCAGTGGGAAACGAGGAGCAGGTGTGTGCAGTGATTGGTGCAGTGGCTTATGGGGATTGCAGTCCAGAATGTGTGTGCAAGAGTTCATGAAGACAGGATAGACCACATACGTGACAGCGTCCAATTTTCTAATACTATTATTTGATGACAACAATACATTTGGAAAACAAAATACAGCCATTTCTGCTTTTCTTTCTTTTAAACAAAAAACTAAGCTGTACCCTTTTTTAAATTTCATCTTTCATTCCAAAATAGAATAATGAATGAACGAAAAAGCACAAAAATGCAATGCTTAGTTTTAAAATGAAATCAAGATTTTAAAAATAAATTAAGACTTTAATAATTAAAATATAATGTACAAATGTTAAAATTGAAATGAAAATGTAACTTACAAATGTTTGACAATGGAAAAATAATAAAAAATTATATTTTATAATTAGAATTAATTGCTTTGCAGTGTAAATATCAAGTATGTAAATACTTTAAAATGCAACACTCAGTTTATATGTAGCAGGTGATTGTTTCATCAGTCTGAACTCTGCCCTGCAAAAGGTTGAAGACCCCTATTTTAACCTTTATATTCCCTAAGGGTTTTAACAAGCTCAAAAACAAAACTAAAATACATAAATCAGTACTGCTGTAATTCTTTTTTATGTCATTGTTTCCTTCTGAAGTCAGGCACAGAGGCAGGTACCTAATAAGCAGGATAACAAAGAGAAAGCTTAATGTTTACTAAGTGCATTCTGCTAGACTCCTTCAACTCTGAATGAGGACCAATTAAGCTATAATGAGGCTTATCACCTCTGTGGTCATATGCACATGAGTCCCAGCATGCCCTTGCCCTGCCCTGCACCACATATTACTGTTTACCGCCCACTGTGGAGATCTCATGTCTTTCATTAACGCCCACTAAAGTGCTATTGTTCGTAGAGGAGCCATCCATAAACAGACATTAGTTGGCTTATTTACTAAGCAAGATCCAGAATGTGTGTATCACAAAAAGTGTGTACGTTTAGATTTTTTAGATTTTCCTAAACTTGTTCTTTAAAAAATGGAAGTCTGTACTGTTGAACGCATTTAAACTCTTCATGAATCTGCTCTGTCCATTAGACTAGCTTTAACTTGAGAACCCCAAATTATGCCTCTCCCTCCTAATTAGAAGGAAATAATAAAACATCGTCTCCAAGACAAACACCTCATGACCTTTCAAAGCCGCCCTAGAGAAGTGTATTTTCCTCTGCTTTTGAGGGTGGTCGAGACCACAATGAAAGTACGCTCATCCTTCTTCCGCAGTCTTGCATGCTGCCATTTATTTAACAAAAAATAATAATAATACTGTAGATAGAATGTGTGTATTCAGTTCAGTGTGAATTCTGTTTGTTAGTTAAAGGTTGCAAAAGGTCAGAACAGTTTTAAATATCACCCAGAGAGTTGCTCTGTTTATCCAGCTGTCATTTTGTTGAGAGTTTTAGTGTTTTTCACGGGCGTATTATGAACGAGACCGGACAAAGCTGGTTTTTATGAGTCATCTTTGATGGTTGAGTTGTTTAGACAGCAACATTGACGTTACAGCTACTTTAGTTTGTAATTTTTTCAAAATTAGTGCAGAACAAACAACAGAAAACTTGGCTTAGGACAGCAGAAAATTAATGGGATGCTTTGCTGTTACTCAATATATATGTGAATCTGACAGTTAAAGGGATAGTTAACCCAAAAATGAAAATTCTGTCATTATTACTCACCCTCATGTCGTTCCAAACTCATAAGATCTTCATTCATCTTCAGAACACAAATTAAGATTTTTTTGATAAATCCAAGAGCTTTGTAACCCTGCATAGACAGCAGTGCAACTGACACGTTAAAAGCCCAGAAAGATGGTAAGGACATTGTTAAAATATTCCTTGTGACATCAGTGGTTTAACCGTAATGTTATGAAGCTATGAGAATACTTTTTGTACACAAAGAAAACAAAAATATTGACTTCATTCAACAGTTTCTTCTCTTCCGTGTCAGTCTTCAACACACGCAATGGTACTCTCATGACCGTCAAAGACTGACACTGAAGAGAAGAAACTGTTATAAATAAAGTCATTATTTTTGTTCTTGTAGCTTTGTAAAATTACGCTCCTTACTACCTTTCTAGACCTTGAACATGTCAGTTGCATTGCTGTCTATGCAAAGTCAGAAAACTGTTGGATTTCATCAAAAATATCTTAATTTGTGTTCTGAAGATGAATGAAGGTCTTACGGGTTTGGAACCACATGAAGGTGAGTAATTATTGACAGAATTTTCAATAACCCTTTAAGGTAAATAATGTGTATATATCCAATAGATGATGATGAGCTCTGTAGACAAGCACATGTTAATAGTAATATTCCTTATTTTCAGTTTATGCCCCTAGTTTTAAAGCCAAGGCTAATCCTAATAATTACAGCTTAATAATTTAATGCACATTTTCTCAGTTCTTTGCTTTGCCCAAATCTCTTTATGTAACTCAAAAGGATGACTGACTGAGACTATATATGAAAGAAAAAATGAGGATGGGGTGGGGGTTGGGTTGTGGAGATGGGGATGGAGGTCTAAGAAAAAAATTTACATTTGAATGAGAAAAAGCAGTCGACAGCCATTTTTCTTGTGACATATTTCTCCCATTACAGCAAATTAAAATCATTCAATTAGGCCACTAATCTCACGGCTTTCTACTCCACAGTCACATCAGCTGAGGTGTCATGAAATTTCAGTTTTATATTACAATGTTTATATTTTTGCGCTGTGTAATGTCTCATTACGTGTCATTCTGATAGATAAATGATACACAGATGGATAGATAGATAACAATTCTATTTTATATTTGTATAATAACAATGTAATCAATATTATATTTATTAAAGCCAAGTACGAATATCATCAAGTTCTCACCTTTCCAACTTTTTTTTGTGTATTTGAACCCTTTTCAACAACGACTGTATGATTTTGAGATACATCTTTTCACACTGAGGACAACTGAGGGACTCATATGCAGCTATTACAGAAGGTTCAAACATTCACTGGATGCTTTAGAAGGAAAACGATGCATTAAGAGCTGGGGGGTGAAAACCTTTAAACAGAATGAAGATGTGTACATTGTTCATATTTTGCCTAAATATCATATTTTTTTCATTTAGTACTGCCCTTCAGAGGCAACAGACGATCGTTACATGTTTCCCAAAAGACAAAATAAGTTCAATTTACCCATATCTTCAGTTTTTTTTTATTTTGGTAAAGTAATTAACATTTTGCATATTCTGAAAGGGGGATATAAACTTTCAATCTTAATTGTATTTAGATAGATTTCTTTAGGTCTAATATCTTAACTTTGCAAGCAACCATCTGAAAACCTAGCATTACCCAGTGGTGTTTTGTGGAAGTAATTTCTATAAAGCAAAAGTCAGGATATGAGGAGCATTCATATTGAACTCCAAGGTCAAGGAGCTGCTGCTGATTATCTGAAATTAATCAAAGCCCCGAGGGCTGCCTTCTGTAAATAGACTCACGAGCACATCAGGGATTTTCACCATGTGAAGCTGACTGCCCGCATCATTTTCATATTCAGTTTTGGATATTACGATCTGACAGGATCTCGATAATAAGGGTACGAGCGAGTCACACGTCTTTCATCATCTTCTTTTAAAGCGTTAATCATTGATGTAATTGAAAGAAATGCTACAGTAGGTGCCGCACACTGTGTTGTTTGAATCAACACATATATGGCCATTCAGACTGTGTATGTGTGTGTGCAGGGTTGCAGGAGTTAAACTGAGGGGATAAGAGGGGTCCTCCACGTCGTCTCCGCACCGGGGGGCCCGACGCACATGCTTCCCATCTCCTTCAGCTCTCCTCTAGTGCTGCCGTGATTGGCAGAGATGTTAAGTGCCATTTGACACCTGAGAGGGTGAAAATTTGTGCGAGTGGGCAGTAATGAATTGGAGACGTCTACGCAATTAAAATCACTGTTAATTTCTCCAGGGAGATGGGGGCCCCCCCTGAGCCCATGAATCACAGGGCAGGAGGAGGGATGGAAAGAGTGAAGGATGAGTCACTGAACGGAGAGGAACGAGGGCCCCCACTGCACCTCTCCCGTCGACGGCCGTTAAGCATATTTGATTAAGAACTGGCTTGATTTTTGTTCTGCTTCTCATTTGGTGGAAATTACTGTACTTTGGTTATCATCCGCGTTCAGATATGATTGTAGCACTTGTGATGTTCTAATCAGCGTTCATTGACACTGATTGAGATATGCATTGTTTCAGAGGGAAGGAAGGAACCCCGCTCGGGCTCATGCCAGATACTTCACTCCTTGCAGGAAGATCCTGTCACTCTGGTTTCCTGGCAGATGAACCGGGAAACGTCAAACAGAGTAACATTATAAACTGGGTAAGCGTTCAGATGGGTGTTTTTGTTTGCACAGTTTGGCGAACGCAAAACTTTCCACATTTCTTTCGGTTTGTTCCGCTTGATTCGCTCACGATGACACGATGAACTCATTTTTACGACGCATTTGGTATTCTTTCAACCTCAATAATGTCACCCAAGCATTGAAATAATTTACAAGGAAATGTAGAAGTGTAATTTCTGTCAGAGTTCAAGCCAATTAATAAAGCCTGTCAAAGTCTTTCCTTCTTCGGCCAACAAAGTGTTCTCCGAGGAGGCCCAAACAGTCTCTGACTGACCTTGGCGAGCCCCGGACGGCCTTGCTGCTGATCAGAGTGTCACCAGACTCAGGAGTTCTCTGACTGCCATGTGTTTAAATTGCCTCCCACTGGCATTCAAATTACAGCCCCTATCTCATCTGTTGAGATCTGGCATTACAGCGAGTCCACCATCTCCCTTCACACACACACGCACGCACACACATACGTGCCACCCAAGCACATAATGAGGCAAAGTCATCTCCTTCTGAATCCCCACTGGGTGTACCTGCGAAGTGTAAGGCCCAGATGCGCTATTTTCGGATCTGGCTCTTTTAATTTATTTCCATGATTTGGTGATAATAATAATAATTGTGCTGTAGGTGCTGCATTGAAATTAGCTGACACTTCCTCAGGCGTTATCGCTCAGCCATCGCATCCAAAAGTGCCTCTCTTCTGCTCGCGTGCCTTCACTTCTTCATCTCTCGGCGTGCGTTGACACAAAGGCTGTCGAAGCAGTTCTTCCTTCATTTTCCTTTCCCTTTTTTCAGCTTATTCAAATCAGGTGTTTGAAAACTAACCTTGTTTGAATTGTAATGCCGCAACGGAGGGTTTACAATTTACTGATACAGCGGCATAATAGGAAGCGGAGCGGCTCTGAATTTGAAATGAATTAAATTTCTGCTTGTCTGTATTCTAATCACAATGTTACATGATAGCTTACAAGAGTGTCTTTGAGACCGCTTCTAACTAAATAAATTTGATTTTGAAAGGGTGTGTTTGGCAGATTGGCTTCTGCATATTTTCACCGCCAGCCAGGTGCTGTCATGGATAAAGTACCTAGTTTATTGCACATAATAGGATGCAAAGATTGCAAAATATACATGAATTCTATTTGACAGAGAGAAGCAATATCACAAAGACTCCCGCCCGCCCGGAGATGGCATTTACCCAACATTCAGATGGCCCATGACGCCCACACTGGGCATAGATTAATCAGAATGCTAAAGAGGGAGCTGACATGTACATGTGATGCATTTTACCCTCGTTCTTCGGTGAATAACAAAGTGAATTTTTTAAACGAAAGCTAAAATGTCAAACACTTTTCTGAATTAGATTAAAAAAAAAAAAGTTTCCAGAAAATGTTTTTCTTTTTTAACTACTGTGTAGTGTTGCACTCAATTTTCACTCTGTTTATGTAAAAAAAAAATTGTTAACAAGTAAAAATACTTTCAGAGATGAAGAAACGTTGTTTTACCATTACTTGGACACTATTATGAATATTCATGTGATTTTCCCAACTTCAGCCTTGAAAAAGTTGAAAATAACATTTTTGTTTCTAATTAGAACTGCAAAAATATTTCCACGTTTGACATTTCAGTCTAAAACCTAACTATTTTATTATATTAATTTACTTTATTTTATTTACAATTCTTTTTACATTATTTTATTTGTATTCACATTCCTACCATTGCTATTAGGGCTGTCACGATTCCTCAATTCAATTTGAGTACTTGATTAAAACAATCCTTGACTGTAAAAATGCCAGAAGTGGCACATTCCACCGAAAATAATCCATGAAATGCATTATTAGACCGTTTTCCAAGGCTGCATGATATAAAAAACCCATTTTAAAAAATCATAATGCAATTGTGAATTCACAAATGCTATGATTCAATCAAATAAAAATATGCAATGCAGGTTTAATATAAATGTGCTTTAATTTATAATTTTTTTTATAAATGCATCTCAGAGCGGCTCCGTTCACAGTAAATGCTGCTCCACACAAACAGTTATTATTTTATTAAGTGTGGAGAGTCTCAAACTCCATCTCTGCATATTGCTGTGAGTTTGGGTTTATTATAACGTTTATCTAGGAACGAAATTTTATCGGATTTGTAAGACCCCAAGTGACGGGTAGGTTTAGGGGCAGGGTTAGGTAAAGGGCATTCGTACGAATTCATAAGAATTGGGAACTCGTAAAATACATAAGATTTAGCCTAAAACTAATGAATTCATACGAGTGAGGTCGTACAAATTAGCCACCTCGTAAAATACATACGTATTGCTGTGAGATCAGGCTGGAAATCCTGGTTAAGTTTTGCCGACCAATTAGTACAGCCCAAAACATGACAATAATTGACCATTTTCACCAGCAATAATCAGCTAAATATGAGTTTTTTGGTTCAGTGGCGTTGTTTACATTTAGTGCTGCCAATATGGTCGATTTATGACCCATAGTGAAAACACTCTATACATCAATATCTTTCCTTGTATGCTAACTGTTATCACGATTTCAAAATACAAGCTCAAACCCTCACTCTGAGTTTACACGTTTTGATGTCCACATATTGAAGAAATGACCGTGGCTGTATAGCATTTATATCGTAAAGAAATTGCCAAATATTAAAGTTTAACTGGACATTTGAATTAAATGTTGTTTAGCCAATATTAAACAAGGATTCGATCACGCCATAACGTAAACAATCGTCAGGCCGTTGGCGCCCTCTGCAGGCATTTGATATAATGCATAATGTACATTATTTATAATACATTATGTATTTCAGGAGTTTTGTTCAATAAAACAATATTAGTACTTGTATTTGATGCTAAATTTTATAGGTTATTGTTTGCTAAGGTCTATTTTTATAACACAAAAATAAGAATTTCAATTATCCGATTAATCGATTAATCGTCAGAATAATCGACTGATTACTCGCTTACCAAAATAATCTCCTTCAAATAATTTTCCTTCTAGTGGCTCTTCTCCTCCCCTTATTCTATCTCTGGCTGAATCTTCATTGGTAGCAGCAAAGAAAAGTTAAGAGGCAAATGTCTTTGCAGTCAGTTTCAAGAGAACATTGCGTTCATCGCTTCTCCATCCTCAGAAAGTGGATTCTGTAGATTGTCTGCTTAAAGCCTCCAGATGTGTCCTACTTTTGTTCAGCAGTGACACATGGTTAAACATACTTCCTGATGACCATCTCTGTTCAGGTCTCAAGTTTCACTGTCTAGAGAACTTTGCGAGTTGACACTGAAACTTCCTCCGTGGCTGCCATGGACTGCCATATGTATCAGCTTGTTTTTCAGGCCAGCTGAGCTCGTAATTATCTGATGGAGCTCATTATGAGCTGTAATTGGAGGTGCCTGTGTCCTCCGAGAGAGAAAGAGCAATAAAATAAGGAGAAAACGGTGGGATACTCCAAAGCCCCAGGCCCTTCGTTCTCACACGGCAACCTTACATCTTACGAAAATGGGCAAACAACCTCTTTGCAATGCAAATGATGTGCACATATATTAGCATGGGCACTCTGATCAATGACCAATTAATGATCTCACTCTGTTAATATGCATGTGACAGGTTCACTGATGCATATTTTTGCTTTATTGCCATTGTTACAGAGCGTAGAATCATAGATCAAGATTCAATGGGTATGATTTTGAGAAAAAAATAATTTCTTTAGTTTTCGAGAACTTTTTTTTTTAATTATCTGCATTATTCAGTTTAATTATTAATAAAGACCAACGTATATGAGGTTGTTTATGAATTACTATAGTTCTTTTTCACTTAATCCCCAAATGACATAAATATTTATAAGCCTTGATACTTTCTTTTGAAGTCCCAAGTGAACGTTCGATACAAAGTCCCTATCAAAATGATCAAAGAAAGCACAAAGAGGGAAAAAACTGGCCTAGCTATAGCATTGTTTTTTTTTTCCTGTCCCAGTGCACACGTTGAAAACATCAACCAAAAAAAAAATGATAGCATCAGGATTGGGACCAGTGCACTGTCGCTTTAAGATAAAATATTCTATCTTCTACATCATAATTATCTCCTTAAGGTAGAAATATTAGCATATCTTCCAATCTTATTATCTGAGAAATTGCCTCATTAAGTTGCCTGCCTCCCCTTGTGCCCACCTTGCACGCCATTGTCCATATTTCATCAGTGATCCCATAGAGCTTGGGGCTGCTCTGATTGGCAAGAGGCATATGCCTTATAACAGGTCTCTATGGGGACTCGGAGTGGGCCGAAATACGCCAGCAGAGCTCTGTTTCTGACAGCGGGATGATCATCTTTAATTTCATGTGCCTTTGCTTCTGTATAGGCAACCTGCAAGTGAGCGGCCTTACCGCCTCTTCCCTCGCTCCATCTCTCATCTGTCCTTCACGTCGAAGCATGGAGGGGATGCCAGTCAGAAAAAATTTGCTCCGCTGCAAACGAGGGTCACGTCACAGAGGGGGGCGAAGTCCGAAGGTCTGAATGTCTGGGGAAGGAAATCTGATATTTGCCTGCAGCCCTTCGTGTAGGTGTGTGAATATTCAAATGTACTTTGTTTGGATGAGTGTCATTCAATGATGTGTCTCTCTTTCATATTGGCCTCTTCAGGGTGGTTGGAAAAATTCACAGGCACAGGACAACAGTTTTATAATGTCAGCGAATGCTGAATGAGTGTGATGCACCAGGGGATTTAAAAGTTTTAATGCCAAGGACTTTTTGATACTAGGCAATATAATAGAGAGATTGTAAGTTAAAGTTAATATAATTAAATAATTGGATTCATATTTTTATTGCAATAAATCTAACTGTTAGATTAGAATGTGACCCTGGACCACAAAACCAGTCTTAAGTAGCACAGGTATATTTGTAGCAATAGCTAAAAATACATTGTACAGTGTCAAAATTATAGATTTTTCTATTATGACAAAAATCATTATGTTATTAAGTAAAGATCATGTTCCATGAAGATATTTTGTACATTTCCTACTGTAAATATATCAGAAATTAATTTTTGATTAATATTATGCATTTCTAAGAACTTAATTTGGACAACTTTAAAGGTGATTTTCTCAATTTTTAGATTTTTTTTGAACCCTCAGATTCTAGATTTTCAAATATTTGTATTTCGACCAAATATTGTCCTAACAAACCATACATCAATGGAAAGCTTATTAATTCAGCTTTCAGATGATGCATAAATTTCAATTTCAGAAAATTGACCCTTATGACTGGTTTTGTGGTCCAGGGTCAAAAAAAATATTGTTGGGAATATGTTATATTTAAATTAATTAAATTAATACTAATTGATACTACATGCTAGGGCTGGGTTTTTAACACAATTTCACAATTCGATTCAGATTCACAAGCTTGTGATTCGATTCGATTTCCAATTTGATTCGATATTGATTATTTTGAATAATCTCTCAACTAATGCCGTATAATATACTTGAGAGTCTGTTGGTACTATATTAATATAATATTGAAGTTAAAATTGGTTGATTTGTATACAAATGCTTAAACTACACTCAGTTAAGTTTTCATAATATTAAAGTTACGATTACATGATTATATTTCTACTCCAATTAGTTTTTTAAAATATAAACATTGAAATAGTGGCTGTCATAAAAACTTGACAGATTTATTTAAACAAATTAAACACTGAAGAACAGTAAAAATTATAATGAATATGTTATATGGTGCATGTATTTAGCAAAATGCTCCTCTCTAGAGTTAATTTTTCTAGCTGACTAACTAGTTTATGGTCAATAAATATGTTTTTTTCTCAGGTAAATTTGACATTATAATGACATTGTTTACAAGCTGTTATACTGATGTCTTTGGGTAGCTAAAACACTGATTGAGTGATTACATGAGACACAATAAGAATTTCGGTAAGTTTTTTTATTTTTTTTTTTAAATACCTTCGGATATTCATTCATGTTTATTTCATGCTGAAACTGGTACAAAAGCTCAGGAGATGATCAGTTTACTCCCGCTTCTCTTGAACTGATGTGTTACAGCAATCTGTCACTCAATAAACAGCGTCAAAATGGCATTTATTGTATAAATACTGTAATAAAATGGACAGAACTCGAAATCTGAATTTTAGTTTTATGTCAAAAGCAACAAAGCACAAAGCTTATTACGATTTATTAGATGTGAGGTGCGCTACAATATTCCATTTATTAACTGAAAACTAATCGACTAATTGATTCTTGGGATTTAAGAATCAATATCGTTTAACAAAAATAAGAATCAATTAAAATCAAGAAATCAATATTTTTTTACCCAGCCCTATACTACATGCATATGTATTAAGAACTACCTTTAAAAAGAATAAAAATTATCATAATGTCTCATAAACTCTGTTTTTAAGACAGTACAGAAAAGAAAAACAATAGAAACCATCACAGAATTTATAAAGCGTTTACTGGTTATAATGGGAATTGTACTGGTTTTAATGGAAACTGTAATGGTGCCTATTGGTCTCTACTGGTAATTGGTCACCTTCTATTGGTGGCTTGTTAAAACCACTAAATCCTAATGAAAATTGTCCCAAAACACACTACCAAAATACAGTAGTTTAATGGTTAAAAGTTGATTGTTTGTAATGATATTTGTAGTGGAAACCAAATCCGTTTTTTATATTTAGTTTTTTATAAAATGTATGTGCATTTATAACACTATACTTCACATTTGCATCAAAGTACAAAAAAACGAGTTAATGGCAATTTGAGGGTGTTTTGACTATGGGAGGGACGGAAATTTGACATCGTTTCCTCTTCTGACTGCCGTTATCAATCTCTCTCAATTTTTTTTTTTGAAAGTCATGAAAACATTACCATGCAATTTTTTTTTTTATTTGAGCAAATGGGAATATTTGTGGTACTCTCCCATTCACTGCTCTCAAAGTTAACCCAACTATGATGGTTTCTGCTGCTGAGAAACCTGGAAATGTGAAAAAAGGTCTATTGTTTTTTTCAGCAAGGGAAAAATTGAAGAGAAAAAAAATCATATGCAGTAAATATCTTTTCATTACTGTAGCATTGACTTTTTTGTTATAAGAAGTCACGGCTGTCAAGCTAAAAAGCAAAAGGTTGATGGATGGATAAATAAATAATGAGTAGGGCCTAAATAATTTTACAATAAAAAGTAAAAATGTAGATGTAATATTTTAAAGATTTTTACATATAAGGGAATTTTTTAAAAAGGCTTTTATTTGTATTCATTTATTTTTGCAGACCCCTGTTTGAACCCCCTCACACGCTTTCCCATCTCTTCCAGTCGAAGGCCGTGGGTCTCTTGTCTGTCTGAGAAATAATCGTGGACAGAGGACAAATCCCTGTTTGGAATTATAAGTTAATTGTCAAATAGAAGGGTCCCGCAGCGTCCTAAGCCTGAATTGTACTGCTGCATACATTCCCAGAAATTATTTAAATGATTACCAGCACAAATTACACATTACCGCTTTCAGATATTAATGAGATGCGCTGGAATATCTCTAACAGCTTAATCTGTGAAATTTAAGCCATGAAATGAAATCTGACACCCATGGATTCATAATAAAATAATGTCTTTTTATCCCAGGCGATGGCCGAGCTGGCGGCTCTAGGTGAGATCTGAGACAGTCTGGAGGAAAAGCGCCGGTGTTGACAAGTCGCCACTTCGGTGAGTAGAAAGAGATGGTTGAAGAGGATAACTGTCCCCATCCTTCGATCAGAACGAGAATGACGATGAGATTTAATTGTGGTCCGACGCTGGCATCCTCTCGAACGGATCGGTGGACTCGAGACTCGGATGTTAATTGAATCTATTGCTCAGTTAAATGATTTCACTACAGTGTTTTAAATAGGTAGCCTCCAGCTTTGGTAATGTTCTGCTCCACAGCGTGTTGGTAAAAGAGCGCTCATTTAAATCTAGATTGATTTGCATAATGATAATTTTGCATTCTTGCATAATGAAACCTTTTTCCTCGAATTACCCAACGCAGCATCTACAGCAATAAATGATCTGCTTTTATCTAAATTTCACTTATACAGGTGAACATGTGAAGCGTTCAGTTGACTCATAATGATTCATTTCAAATCAAATAGCATAGAAACTTGAATCATTAAAGAAATAAAAAATAAAAAAAAATAATTCAACTCTCCAGTAAAGCTCTGGATTTGAAACCTTACTGATAGCATTTGCTATTGTTTTATTAATTTTAATTATTTTCATCTAGGATTTTAGAAGCTGCAAAACAGAAATGTTATGACATAAAATTAAAAAATATATATTTATTTTAACAGTTTATTTTTAGCTTCATAATAATGTTTTACAATTTTAAAAGATACAAATCAATAGAAAGTTGTGACATAAAATTAATACATATTTTTAATTGTTTATTTTTTTTGGGCTTAAGATTTTTACAAATATGCAAAACAAAGACAAATTATTACAAAAAATAAGATTTTTTTTTTTTGAAAGGCCTAAAACAGAGCTTTGACAAAATCGATTATTTCTCGATTTATTTGAATTATTTTCATGTTTAATTTTTTTTTTTTTTAAGATTTTAAAAGATGCAAAGCCAATTGAAGAAATATTTATTTTAAGAGTTTCTTTTCAGGTTTATATTAATGTTTTAGGATTTTGAAAGATATAAACAATGGAAAGTAGTGAAATATTTTTAATTTTTTTTCAATCTTTCAGGTTTAAAGTTAAACTTTTGGAATCTGCAAAACAAAACAAAATTCTGACAGGTTTATATTAATGTTTTAGGATTTTGAAAGATACAAAACAATGGAAAGTAGTGAAATATTTTTTTTTATTTTTTTTATTTTTCAGGTTTAAAGTTAAGTTTTGAAACATGTAAAACAAAGAAATATTTTAACATAAAATGAAATATTTTTTTATTTGAATTGTTTATTTGTCAGGTTTAAAATTATGATTTTGAAATATGCAAAATAAAGAAAAATTCTGACATAAAATAAAGACATTTTTATATTAGTTTTTAATTTTCAGGTTTAAAGGCAAGATTTTAAAATATGCAAAACAAAAATTGTATAACAAAATGAAAAAAAACAATAAAATCCTTAAAATCATTGCTGCAAAGCTCTAAAATTAAATTAAATTAAAACCATCTCGAGATTAAAGTCGTTAAATTGCGAGAGAAAAAATCGAGATTAAATGTTGAGATTAAAGTCGTTAAATTGCGAGAAAAAATTGTTAAATTGCGAGAAAAAAGTTGTTAATTTGTGAGAAAAAAAGTCGTTAATTTGCGAGAAAAAAGTCGTTAATTTGCGAGAAAAAAGTCGTTAAATTGCGAGAAAAAAGACGTTAAATTGCGACATTAAAGTCATTATAATACGAGATTAAAGTCGTTAATTTGCAAGAAAAAAATTTTTAATTTGCGTGAAAAAAGTCGTAAAATTTCGAGATTAAAGTCATTATAATACGAGATTAAAGTCGTTAATTTGCGAGAAAAAAGTCGTTAATTTGCGAAAAAAAAAGTTGCTAATTTGCGAGAAAAAAGTCGTTAAATTTCGAGATTAAAGCCATTATAATACGAGATTAATTTGCGAGAAAAAAAAAGTCGTTAAATTGCGAGAAAGAAGTCGTTAAATTACGAGAATAAACACACTTATGTCATGTTGATTTCATCTGGTCGGAAAGAGCCAAGCACCGTCTGCAGTGGTGTAGTTTGTAGAGCTGTCTTTAGGCAGAGCTAAGAATATAACGGTCCGTGCAGCAGCTTCACACAAGTAGCGCTTTTCTGCTGTGCGCTTAAGTCACGACAGTAGCTCGTGAGTGAGCAAATTGTTGTCACTCGGGTTTTACTGATACATGATCTGGCTGGACTTCATGATTTGTATATTATGACCGTTGGGCCACTTATAATTTGCTACATTCTAAGACAAGATGCGGTCCGTTTGAAATTCAACAACGAGCCGTATTTGGTCCGCGGCCAGATTTGCACCCGCCATAGATGCTATTTACAGTGAAAATAGTGATATGTATAGACTACACTAAATGACAACAGCAGGATGTTTAGAGATGTGCTATATAACTGACATCTGGACGTGACTCTGTATTTTTCTCTGTATTACAGCCGTTTTGAGCTGTTTGAACGCATTGGCTGCTTGGACTGAAACGTTTACAGGGGTTCCCCGCTTTTAAGAAATTTCAGATCGTAAAAAAAAAACAGCTTCTTTTCATTTTAAGCTATTGTTTTCATTGTAACGTATACTGATTCAAATTAGTAATCAATAATAATCATTATTTTACCACCACTGGGACTTCTAGACGTGACTCGCTGCAATCTCTGATTAAATCGGTCAGGTTTTCTCTGTATTTCTCGGTTTTGAACTTACTATTTGAAGGAATTCGTTTACTGGATCCTTGGACTGAAACGTTTACAGGGGTTCACTGGTTTAAGAAATACCGGATCGTAAAAACTGCTTCTTTGTATTTGTATTAAGGTATTGTTTTCGTTAGTGTGTACTGATTCAAATCAGTAATCAATAATAATTATTATTTTATTAACATCTGCACTGCGGGAGACGGAGCGGGCGCATCAGGCAAACATATTTCAAAGGAAGCCGGCGCCACGGTAAAGACAGTGAATGATGCTGTCAGGCGCATCATCACTGTCTTTACTGGGTTTTATTTATTGACATATGACTGGATGGGGTGGACTCTCATGATTTTGGCTAATGCAGGGCACTACTGAATGATGCGCATCAGAGGGGATTTAGAAGTGGGTATACGCAAAGCTGACTGATAAAGAAGTGGGTACAGGCCTATGCCGTATACCTGATACCTAATACATTATTATTAAATGCTCGTTAGGCAGTTGATTCCAACTTTTCCGATGTGCACGTGATGAGAAAAGGAAGAAAAGCAAGTTCTGCAAAAGTCAGGTTTGAACCCCAGTAGATCGTACCATGTGCTCCATCAGTGTGCATTCCTCTACAAACTACACCACTGCAGACGCTGCTTGACGCTCTCTGACCAGATGTAATCAACATGACACAAGTGTTTATTCTCGCAATTTAACGACTTTTTTCTCGCAATTTAACGACTTTTTTCTCGCAAATTAACAACTTTAATCTCGTGTTATAATGACTTTAATCTCGAAATTTAACGACTTTTTTCTCGCAATTTAACGACTTTAATCTCAACATTTAATCTAGACTTTTTTCTCGCAATTTAATGACTTTAATCTCGAGATGGTTTTATTTATTTTTTTATTGCGTGGTCCTAATCCTCTTCCGTAGCTGTCCCTTAAATTGTGTTTGCTAATGTTTTGAAGAAGTTGTAACTGTGTAACAGTGAGTTTAACTTTATGAGTGTGTGTGGGCAGGCGGTGAGGTCGGATGTTGTGTTCATTCTGGAGCATGTGTGGGGCAGGTTGGTCGAGTCCTGATATGCTTAACAGCCAATTTACAAAGGTCAGGTCCTATGGATCAAACCGTTCAGTAAATTGCACCTTCAAACTCATAAATGAGAAACAATCATCTTGCTAAAGGTCACGGCGCTAACACTGTGGATTACAATAATAAAGTAAGCTGCCCTGCTCTTCCACTAATTTACTCTCAAGGAACTCAGGAACATTGGCTAAAGAACGTCTCTTTTGTTTCTTTTCTCTCTTTCTCTTATTCTGTCTCTTTTCTGTTTCTGTAAGTCAAATCACAGATGGAAACTCTCCCTTAAGAATGTTCATTATTTTTCTCAAGCAAAAAAGTGATTATTTCAGCCGTTTCACGGTAAAGGATTTTACTTTTTAAAAGTCATTGAAATAGTGGGAAATATTTCAATTATTTTTATATATTTAAACCTGAAAATAAAGTTTTATTGTTATAAAAGGTACAAAACGAAGAAAGGTTTTGAGATAAAATATTTAATTTTACAGATTTTGAAAAATGCAAAACAAATGTTATGACAAAATTGATTAGATATTTATTTAAAGTGTTTATTATCAGGTTTATATAAATGTTTAATGATTTTGAAAGATATAAAACATTAGAAAGTTGTGAAAAAATATTTTTTTTATTTATTTTTCAGTTTTAAAGTTACATTTTTAATATATAATTATTTATATTTTTTAGTTGTAATAATTATATAAATAATGTAATTTTCATTTTATAATTTTTATCTTTTAAATATCGTTTTTGGACTTTAAAAGATGCAAAACATATGACATAAAAGGGAGACATTTTTTTTCAGGTTTAAAGTTAAGATTTTTAAAGATCCAAAACAAATTTATGACAAAATGAAGTTTCATGTATTTAATTATTTTCATCTAGGATTTTAAAAGCTGCAAAACAAAGAAATTGTATGACATAAAATTGAAAAAAAAAAAAAAATTATATATATATATATATATTAGGGCCGGGACTCGATTAAAAAAATTAATCTAATTAATTAGAGGCTTTGTAATTAATTAATCGAAATTAATCGCATTTTAATCGCATATAAATATTTGACCTGAGAACAGTGAGAAGTAAGTTTTTTCATATGGATTTTTAGTATACCATTGAATAATGACTGAACACATAAACTTAAGCAACAAAATATTGTTTATTTTTGTTCAACCAAGTCCAACAGACCAGTGCAATATTGCCATTAAGTGTAGCAATAGGATACAGAGTTTCCCCTAGGTTTCCATACTTTTTTTTTCTCGGTACTTTACCCTACTTTGTGTAGTAACGAAAACATTTATTTCAGTGAAAAAATAAATCCAAAACTCTCTATTTTAACATTTTGAACAATAGGGCTTTACAATCTTTTGCTATTTTTTTTTTCTAAAGAAATTCTTGTGTTTTAATTTTTCTCATAATCAAATGAAAGCATAAACATTTATTTATTTTTAATCAAATAAAAAAAAAACTTTTTAATTTTTGGCAAACAAACAGAGGTTTGCTGTTAAAAACAATAAATAATAATAATTTAATATTTAAATAAAAATCGTAGTTTTTTTTTTCTACAATTAAGTGGTTAATCTTGTTGTTATATTTATTTTTTATCATATATATTGTTTTTTGGCAATTATTTAAATAGGAATATTGTTCTGTTTCATGTTAAACCGTACTTTTATTTTGACAGGTTGCCGTGACGTTTCTGTGTGTAAAGTATGATATGATGCTAGTTTTCTCAAATGAAACGGTAAAAGTGACACTGACAGTAGCTTTGGAGATTGAGTCTATCTGTTCATTTGAGATGCTAATGCCAAAAATTAACGGGAGCATCACGCGTGCAGTAAAAAAAAAAAAAGCGTCTCTGCCATTCTAACATACAGAGGCAAACTTTACATGCAGGATTAATATTAAAACGGTCTTTTTGCATTTCAGTTTTCACAGATACTAGTCCATATCGCGATTTGAATTAAGTGACAGAACAACTTTTGATTTATCAGTCCAAAAATCGACGAATTTACGTGGCATTCCGCGCTATAGTAAATTCGGTTTTTCTGAATGGAGTCCGCGATCCAGTCCGTGTTTTCTTGGAGGAGACATTGTAAACGCGCCCCCCTAAGATAATGGTAGGGGAAACACTGGGATATTTAGAAATATACTAGCCTACATTTCAGAAATTCAGGTACCCTATAGGTAGGTAGACCTTCTTTAAAAGCATTGAGGTGATACATGAGGCTCGATGTGCTGCGGTGATATGCGCATTCCTTTGTCTGAACGCTAGTTGGTGCTCCAGTATAATCGGTCCGCTGAAACTCATCCAGTGAAAAACGTTCCGCGGTGCAAAATTAAGTGCGATTAAAATGCGTTAAAAAAATTTAACGCGTTATTTTTGTGTAATTAATTAATCTAAATTAACGCGTTAAAGTCCCGGCCCTAATATATATATATATATATATATATATATATATATATATATATATATATATATATATATATATATATTTATATATATGTTTTATGATTTTGAAAGATACAAAGCAATAGAAAGTTGTGAAAAAAAAAATGAAGAAATATTTTTTAAGATTTTTTTTTTAATTAAGTTCATTTTGACATGCAAAATAAATGTATTTGTAAAATTAATATTAATAGTGTAATTTTCATTTTATAATTGTTATCCTTAAAACATCGTTTTGGGACTTTAAAATATGCAAAACAAAGAAAAATATGACATAAAAGGGAGACATGTTTATTTACATTTTTTTTTTTTTGAAAGATCCAAAACAACAGTTATGACAAAATTTATTATAATTTTTATCTTTTAAATATCGTTTTTGGACTTTAAAAGATGCAAAACATATGACATAAAAGGGAGAATTTTTTTTTTTCATTTTTTTATTTTCAGGTTTAAAGTTAAGATTTTTAAAGATCCAAAACAAATTTATGACAAAATGAAGTTTTATTTATTTTAATTATTTTCATCTAGGATTTTAAAAGCTGCAAAACAAAGAAATGTTATGACATGAAATAAAAAATATTTATTTTAAGAGGTTATTTTTTTAGCTTTATAATAATGTTTTACGATTTTAAAGATACAAATCAATAGAAAGTTGCGATATAAAATGAATAAATGTTTTTTAATTGTTTCTTTTTTTAGGTTTAAAGTTAAGATTTTTTACAAATATGCAAAATAAAGAAAAATTCTGACAAAAAAATAAAATAAAATAGAAAAAATATATAGCTGTTTCCAGGTTTAAAGTTAAGGTTTTGAAAGACCCAACGCAAAGCTTTGACAAAATCAAATAATATTTATTTGAAATATTTTCATGTTTAAAACATATTCTTTAGGAATTTAAAAGATGCAAAGCAAATTGAAGAAATATTTATTTTAAGAGTTTATTTTCAGGTTTATATTAATAAAAGATACAAAGCAATGGAAAGTAGTGAAATAGTGAAATATCTTTATTTTATTTTATTTTATTTTTTTCAGGTAAAGTTAAGATTTTGAAACATGCATGTAAATATTTTATAAATATTAAAATTAAAATAGGTATAAATATTTTAACATAATGAAGAAATATTTGTTATTAATTGTTTATTTGTCAGGTTTAAAGTTATAACTTTGAAATTAGCAAAACAAAGACAAATTCTGACATAAAATAATGAATGATTTCATTTTTTATTTTCAGATTTAAAGTTAAGATTTTGAAATATGCAAACATGAAAAATTATGCCATAAATGAAGAAATATGTTTTTTTTTTCTTCTCAGGATTAAAGTCAAGGTTTTGAAACACCCAAAACAAAGTTATGGAAAAATAAAGTAATATTTATTTAAATTATTTTCATGTTTAAAACATCTTTTTAAGATTTGAAAAGATGCAAAACAAAGAAATGACAAAAAATGCGAATTAGATTTAAGATTGATGAACTGTACATTACACCAAAACCATCTTGACAAACTTACTTTGTAAAAAAAAGTGACTTTATTACAAGGAATGATAGTAGTAAAAAGTTTGAATCCTTTAATGTGAGTTTTAATGAATCATTCAGTTTGTTCATTTCAGGCAGATTGTAGTAAGTTCACGAGAGCGTACATTTACCGCTGGACTGTGCCAAGTGTCAGATTACTTTTGACACCTCATTAGCAAGTATCCATAAAGACTGGGCATGACATCACCTCATCACCGCACCTGATCAAACTGCCACTCAAATACAGGAACCTTCCTTCACGTCGGATGTGACTTTAAGTGTTGAACTAGATGAACTTGCTCTTGCTCTGTTTAATGATAATACATGTCGTCATGCGCTAAAGCTGCAAAAGAGATCTTAAAACAGCTCTTGAATTAAAAATGATTCTGAATGTGTCCTCATGGGCGCCAAATCCCTGCTTCTCTTTTTCCGAGTTCTGAAACTGGGGACGGGTGAGAATAGGGACAATCTGGGGACAGACTGGCAGCCTAATTAAGCCTGGGGAAAGATGCCCGGGGTCAGCCAATTACAGCCTCATCTATATGCGTCTGTTACCAAGGGTTCTCCAGGGAGACAGGAGGAGGGTAACACTGAACGGAACCTTTGCGACGTACTTTCTTCTGTGGAACAAAAAAGCAGATGTTTCGAAGAATGCGCTGGTTGCTCTTTTCGGTGCAATTACAGTGAATGGGGACTGGGGCTTACAAATTTCAAAAAGGACACAAAAGTATCATAAATGTGGTCCAAAAGACTTCTGAAACAAAATGAAAAAACAGCTTTTTGTGAACTGAAACAAACAATTATTCAACAGCATTGTATTTGGAATAACATGAAATTGAGTAATTGATGATGGATCTATTTTGGGGTGAACTAAACCCCAAAATAGATCTGAAAAAAGATCCTCAGGTCAGTTAATGTAGTGAGAAAACTTTAAATAAGGAAGTGGGGAAAAAATGAAACAGAAATGAAAATAAAATGGCCTGACAACAGTTTAAAAGTGAAAAAAATAAGTAAATAAATAATTATAATAACATCAGTAAAAAAAAAAAAGCCAACATAATGAGAAAAATGTACAAATATTTATCTTTTTTATATTTGTCATAATTTTTCTTTGTTTTGCATATTTAAAAAATTCTTAACTTTAAACCTGAAAAATAAACAATAAAAAAATATATTTCACAACTTGCCATTTGTATCTTTCAAAAGCCTTAAACATTAATATAAACCTGAAATTTTTTTTTTGTTTTGCATCTTTTAAAATCCTAGATATTTTAAACATGAAAATAAATTAATTTAATATTATTTAATAAATAATACATTTAATAAATATAAATTCATTTTCAAAATCTTAACTTTAAACCTGAAATTTTTTTTTAATATTATTCCCTTTTATGTCATAACTTTTCTTTGTTTTGCAATTAAATGTTTTAAAAATTTAAAACAACTTTTAAAAAAAAGTCAACCAACATAATGAAACTATGAAAATAATTGAAATATTTCTTAATTTTATGTAACTTTTTTCCTTTGTTTTACATATTTTGAAATCGTAACGTCAAACCTGAAAAACCTTTAAAAACATTACTTTTTTATTTTTTATTTTTTTCAAAATCTTAAAACATTAATATAAACCTGAAAATAAACACTTAAAAGAAATATTTCTTCAATTTTATGTCATGACATTTCTTTGTTTTGCATCGTTCAAAATCGTAAAACTGTGTTTTTAATTAAACCATGAATATTCGATCGCAAAACTTTTTATAATAATAAAACTTTAATAATAAAACAAAACTATTTTGTCATCATAACTTTGTTTTGGATCTTTCAAAATCCTAACTTTAAACCTAAAAATAAAAAAAACCCAAATATTTCTTTATAATGTTACTTCGTTTTGCATATTTCAAAATCTGAAAAAATAAATAAAAATAAATAAATAAACAATTAGAAAATATTTCTTTATGTTATGTCACAATTTTCCTTTGTTTTTGTATCTTTCAAAAACCTAAAACCAAAATCCTAATTTTTGAAATTAAATTTAATTTTGAAAATGAATGTATATTTCTTAAATGTATTATTTATTAAATAATATTACATTTATTTATTTTCATGTTTTAAATATCTAGGATTTTAAAAGATGCAAAACAAACGTTTTTTTTTTTTTCAGGTTTATATTAATGTTTAAGGCTTTTGAAAGATACAAATGGCAAGTTGTGAAATTTTTTTTATTGTTTATTTTTCAGGTTTAAAGTTAAGAATTTTTTAAATATGCAAAACAAAGAAAAATTATGACAATGTTCACTTTTTATTTGTAACATTTGTACATTTTTCTCATTATGTTGGCTTTTTTTTTACTGATGTTATTATAATTATTTATTTACTTTTTTTTTTCACTTTTAAACTGTCAGGCCATTTTATTTTTCATTTCTGTTTCATTTTTTCCCCACTTCCTTATTTAAAGTTGTCTCACTACATTAACTGACCTGAGGATTTTTTTTCAGTATACTTAAGGGTTTAGTTCACCCCAAAATAGATCCATCATCATTTACTCATTTTCATGTTATTCCAAATACAATGTTGTCGAATAATTGTTTGTTTCAGTTCACAAAAGCAGTTTTTTAATTTTGTTTCAGAAGTCTTTTGGACCACATTTATGATACTTTTGCGTCCTTTTTGAAATTTGTAAGCCCCAGTCCCCATTCACTGTGATTGCACTGAAAAGAGCAACCAGCGCATTCTTCGAAACATCTGCTTTTTTGTTCCACAGAAGAAAGTACGTCGCAAAGGTTCAGAACAACATGAGAGTGAGTAAACGATGATTTTTACATTTTTAAGGCTATTTCTTAATGCATTGCACTGGGGCTACATACACTAGTCTTGTATCGGTGATAAAGTGTGATGTATTTGATGTAAAGATCTCACCATGCAGCGTTTTACTCCTCTGAGTCCAGGCTAATGGCTCCGTCAGTGAGCCACTAATGACAGATTGGACTAATCACAGCTTCCTTCCATGTGACTGAAGTCTTCTGAAGCGCTGTTTTAGCAACACTAATTTCTCCGCCGATACTTTTTTCACTCTCTCTTTTTCCCGTTGTCCTTTTAAACGGACGCAAAATGATTCTGTTAGTGTATCCGCCAGCATTCTCTATTCACCTGTCAAATGACAGAAAATACCAAATTGCTCTGTCTTTCAGTGCCTCTGGAAGCTATTTGTACAAATGCTGCGCGAGAAAAGAGACGATTGCTTACAGTGTGCGCTCATCAGGGGGTGACACGCAGACAATAGGTTTTGCTGTGGGGTAATTGCAGCCCGTTGGGGTGTCAGTCTGCCCAACAGAGGCCTGCTCGCACGCCGCAGGCGTCTCACGCTGCCATTGATGAACAAATGAGCCTCCTCTTCTTGGAGGATGGAGCTCCTTATGGACAACAGGGGGCAGTGTTGAGTCATAATAGTTTCTTCTGTTTGTGTGGCCATCCCCAGTCTTAGCCAGACGATGCTGGCAGGGGTCCAGGAGCTGGACCGAGGCAGATTAATTACACTTTTTCAATTAATGTTCTAATGACGAACTGTTGTGTATTCTGCTGATAAGCATGTATAATCTATGTGTCGAGGGGCTGATAGGGGAGATAATGACACGAGAAGAAATAATATTTCACACCTGATTGAGGTAAATAGAGCCAGATGGACGAGTCACGTCTGCCTTGACCACTGACCACATGTAAGCAAACAGCACTGAAATTTCCAAAAGTATGTAGTTGTTGAAGAATAATTCTGCTGACTGCTCTAGTCACATTGGGGATGATCCGGAAAAATGAATTTCTCATTTTTCGTTTGACGGGAGATGTCTGGTTGCATTCCACAAATGTCTTTAATACCATAAAAATAGTTATATATAATGATTATTGATATATGTACAGTAGTGTTCAAAAAAGTTTGGGGTTGGTAAGATATTTTTATGTTTTATGCTCTACAAGTAGGGTTTTATTTACTTTATAACGCAGAATGTCAAGGAATTTGCCAAATTTTGGATGAATAAATCAAAAGTAGGTCAGTACACTTAAAGGAGTAGTTCACTTTCAGAACAAAAATTTACAGATAATGTACTCACCCCCTTGTCATCCAAAATGTTCATGTCTGTCTTTCTTTACTCGTAAAGAAATGGTGTTTTTTGAGGAAAACATTTTAGGATTTCTCTCCATATAATGGACTTCTATGGTGCCCCCGAGTTTGAACCTCCTAAATGCAGTTTAAATGCAGCTTCAAAGGGCTCTAAGTGATCCCAGCCGAGGAAGAAGGTTCTTATCTAGCGAAACAGTCGGTTATTTTCTGAAACGATTTACAACTTTCTCCTCCAACTTCAAGATCGTCCTATATCACTGCAGAAGAACTGACCAAAGTTTACAAAGTGAACGTGCAAATAAGATCAAACACCCTTTACAAAAAAAGGTAAAACAGCGATGTAGGAAATGAAAATGAGATGGGAGTTTTTTCGACATACCCTAACTGTCATGAACCGGAATACACAGAGTACACTCAGAGCTAGACAAGATGAGCATTTTAAAGGAACACTCCACTTTTTTTGGAAATAGGCTCATTCTCCAACTCCCCCCGAGTTAATAAGTTGAGTTTTACCGTTTTGAAATCCATTCAGCTGTTCTCCTGTTCTGGCGATATCACTTTTAGCATAGCTTAGCATAGATCATTGAATCCTATTAGACCAATAGCATCACGTTCAAAAATGACCAACGAGTTTCCATATTTGTCCTATTTAAAACTTGACTCTTCTGTAGTTATATCGTGTACTAAGACCGGTGGAAATGCAAAGCTTCAATTTTCTAGGCTGATAAGATTAGGAACTACACTCCCATTCCGGCGTAATAGTCAAGGAAGTTTGCTGCCGTAATAAGGCTTAAGCAGGAGCAGTAATACCACGCAGCACATGTGCAAATGCTAAACTAGCTGGGAACTCATTTCTGATAATACTCCGCCTGCTTCGGCCATATTACGGCAGCAAACTTCCTTGACAATTACGCCGGAATGGAAGTGTAGTTCCTAATCTTATCAGCCTAGAAACTCACAGCTTTGCATTTCCACCGGTCTTAGTACACGGTATAACTACAGAAGAGTCAAGTTTTAAATAGGACAAATACTGAAACTCGTTGGTCATTTTTGAACACGATGCTATTGGTCTAATAGGATTCAATGATCTATGCTAAGCTATGCTAAAAGTGATATCGCCTGAACAGGAGAATGGCTGAATGGATTTCAAAATGGTAAAAATCAACTTATTAACTCGGGGGGAGTTGGAGAATGAGCCTATTTCCAAAAAAAGTGGAGTGTTCTTTTAAAAAGTATCGTTTTGCTAGATAAGACCCTTCTTTCCTCGGCCGTAATCGTTTAGAGCCCTTTGAAGCTGCATTTTGGAAGTTCAAACTCGGGGGCACCATAGAAGTCCATTATATGGAGAGAAATCCTGAAATGTTTTCCTCAATTTCCTTATGACTGAAGAAAGAAAGACATGAATATCTTGGATGACAAGGGGGTGAGTACATTATATGTAAATTTTTGTTCTGAAAGTGAACTACTTCTTTAAATGAAAACATTGTATGGACTAGTGTCTGTAAATATTAAGCTGCAAAAAGACTATTTAAATGGCGCAGATGCACGGTTTCGTTTACTACAGCCTTGATATACGAGTACATGAACACATCTCTAGAGTCACTTGACGGGCGTTTTACCTTTTTTATTTTAGAAAAAGCTATCGTCATAACATATACAGACAGAAACATAAAGGTCTTCACAGCAACTCGGCAAAATAAAAGTTTGCCTTAACTTGAAGAAGCCGAAACAGAAATAAATGACTTAATGTAATAATAGTAGTACTACTACTAATGAATTTATTATGAAAACATAATTTTTTTATGGAATATTTACCAGAATTTATTTAGCAGTAAAAACTTAAATACATAACACCGTATTTCTGGGAAAAAAAGAAAGAAGCAAAATAATAATGTATTAGTTAATAAAGTATTTATTTAATAGAATCTGTTAATTAGAGATGCTTTTCTGTTATTAAAACTTTCATAAAGCCATTAAAATGGAATCAAGAAAACTAATAGAAAGCCAAAAAAATTTGAGAATTTTTTTTTCATAGGCCCTTAAAAATGTCATTTTAAATAAATTGCTGTTAAATTGTGTTTCATTATTTTTTATAACTTAACCATTAAAAAACAAAACAACAAAAAACTTGGAATTTGGAAAAAAATCATAGGGCCCTACACAAGGCTGCATTTATTTGACTGAAAATACAGTAAAAAAAAAAACAAAAAAACAATTACAATTTAAAAGAACTGTCTTCTAATTTCATCTATTTTAAAAAGTAATTTATTCATGTGATGCAAATCTGAATCTTCAGCAGCCATTACTCCAGTCTTCAGTGTCACACGATCCTTCAGAAATCATTCTAATATGCTGATTTGGTGCTCAAGAAACATTATTTATTATTATCATCAATGTTAAAAACAGTTGTGCTGCGTTATATTTTTATGCAAGCATGCTAGTTTTTAGTATTCTAAATAATGGAATACATTATTTATGTTTAGTAACAATGTAGCAAGTATTTACTGTTAATTTTGTCACATTTAATATTCAAAAAGCAAAAAATCTTACCGACCTCAAACACCCGCAAACTAACGCTCAAAGGTTTGGGATCAGTACGACTTGTAATGTCTCTTATGCTGAATTTACACCAGCTGTTACTCAAGTCTTAAGTGTCACATGATCCTTCAGAAATCATTCTAATATGCTGATGAATTATTAGAATTATCAATGTTGGAAATGTTGTGTTGACAAATATATATACTTTTTGGAACATGTGATTATTTTTTCAGGATTCTTTGAGTAACAAGTTATTCCAAATATAAATCTTTTCTAACAATGTAAACCTATGCTATCACTATTTATTAATTTAACATATCCTTGGTGAATAAAATTATTATTTTTTTTTTTCAAAAAAAGAAAGAATAAAAATGTACTGACCTCAAACTTTTGAACTGTAGTGTATATTGTTAGAAAACCTTTCTATTTTAAATAAATGCTGTTCTTTTGAACCTTTTATTGATCAAAGAATCCTGAAAAAAAAATCACAGGTTCCAAAAAAATATTAAGCAGCACAACTGTTTACAGCACTGATAATAAATCAGCATATTAGAATGATTTTTGAAGGATCATGTGACACTGAAGACTGGAGTAATGATTTAGAAAATTCAACTTAGATTACAGATAAAAATAAAAGGTTAATGTATATTCATATATTAAAAACATTGTTTTACATTGTAATAATATTCCACAATATTACATTTTTGATCAAATGAACACAGCCTTGATGAACATAAGACACTTCTTTAAAAAACATTAAAAATCATACTGATCCCAAACTTTTGAGCGGTAGTGTATGTATGTGTGTGTATATATATATATATATATATATATATATATATATATATATATATGTATGTATGTATATGTATATGTTCTCTAAGAGTTGATTGACTGTTCTTCTCTTCTTATATCAATTTCTTATATCAATCAGAGTTTTAAACATCTAAAAAAAGTAATTTTAAGTTCTGGTCACGTACATGTAGCAATATCACACCAATAGAAATTTTCATTTTAAGACAGTCACAGTAATAGTATCTCAAATTCTGGAAATTGCTTTTAAAACATTGAAGCTGTTAAGCTCGGACTGTCCTCAGACACTAGGAAGAAAAGAAAAAATCCGTTTTTAATTCCACAGACACTTAACATGAGTCTTATTCTCACTTTAGCTAATCAGGGCAAATGATTTCATTACACATAGTTTTTAAGATAATAGGAATTCAAAGTGTGTTAAATTAAAATACGCTCTCCATCCATGTGCTACGCAACACTACTGGAGGAGAATAAAATATTGGGACTGAGGGCTAGGCTTCTGTCCATTATATAATCTCCAGCCTATTCATGAGGGAAAGAGAAGAGCGAAAGAGTGATAGAAGAGAGAGAGAGAGAGAAGAAAAAAAGATAGAGAGATAAGTCCCTTACTGCCTTACTGACTAAAGACCTGAATTCAACTTCCCATTAAAGTGTTAAAAAATTTAAATAATAAAAAGAGAGAGAGAGAGAGAGAGGGAGAGAGAGAAAACGAACGCGCTTTTTAATTAAAAAGGATCCTAATAATCCACATCATATTATACACCGTAGATTCATCGGTCAATTTAATAACATGGAGTCTTTTGGATCTTAATATCTTTGGAAACAGGTTTCCTTCATAACTGAGGGGCTTTGTTAATTACACACAGGGCCTAATGATTTTGAATATTCAGTGGCTCTCGATGTTTTGATAAATGGGCTTCCACTAAGATTTATTCCTAATTATCTCATTTGTCTTTCTCCATTACTTTTTATAGCTTAAATTTATGAAGTCATTAAGACGTTAGTGGCCCTGATAATGATTAGGAGAAAGAATTGTATGAAAGTGAATTATACGAAAATGATTATGGCTAAAGGAG
This sequence comes from Garra rufa, assembly GCF_049309525.1. Classification (NCBI taxonomy): domain Eukaryota; kingdom Metazoa; phylum Chordata; class Actinopteri; order Cypriniformes; family Cyprinidae; genus Garra; species Garra rufa. Next base: position 19,631,138 of record NC_133380.1, read on the forward strand.
TCTTTAAAATGAAGCCGGTGAGGAACTTGTGTGGGCTTTGTTTAAAGGTGCAGGGTGCTGTTCAATCATGCAACCCCTGGCACGGCCCTCGTTCGCCTGGGCGCAGGCGGAAATAACGGTGATTAAAATGTCTTTTTGTCACCGCTCGCCCCTCTCGCGCACGCCGCTTCTGTTCCGATTCATCCCTTAATGTGCGCGAGTGCTGACGGTAGCAATATTCTCGGTGGGATCGAGATGAGATCGCTCTCTCAGAAAAAAAGGGGCTATTTTTAAAATGGCCCTTTATACTTGCACGTTTGTTTAATTTCGGGCCGTCTTTGAAGATAAAATGAAACGCATAAATACAGGCCATTACATCCGCATTTGGGCTCCTTTATTATTATTACATTTTTACTGGTGTTTCAGCTTCCAGATCGACAACCAGCCAGAAACCTTGTGACTTTATTACTTTTTCCTCTCTCTTTCAAAACTGATTTCCACCCTTTCGTACCTAATTAAACAATGAGGTATGTAATATACCATGTGTCTTCTCACATTGACAGTCTGTTATGAGAAACAGCTGGCAGTTCAAACATTGGTCATGCCTTGCTTTTTATTTTTTTGGAAACAAACGATGGTCACGTCCTGCACTGAAACCGTAAATGTTAGCTGAACATCCAGATCATTGTGAGTAAAAACAGTACAGTTCCGACTAAATTTCTTAGGAAAGCAATCAAAAACATTTAGAATCACATGCCTACATTAGGTCAGTTGCACTTTCTGCCAATATTTTGCTTTAGTAATTATCTATCCAACATTATGGAGAGGGATTTTTTTAGTTGTGATTTAAAAAAATTAACCTAACCATAACCCTAAAACAATAAATATTCATATTTTAATAAATAATAAAATAAATAAACTACTTTTTTCTTTTTTTATTATTATTATTACTATACAATATGTGACCCTGGACCACAAAACCAGTCATAAGGTTTTTTTTTTTTTAAGGTTTATGTATCATCTGAAAGCTGAATAAATAAGCTTTCCATTAATGTAAGTTTTGTTAGGACAATATTTGGCCGAGATACAACTGTAATCTGAGGAATATTGAGAAATTGCCTTTAAAGTTGTTCAAATGAAGTTCTTAGCAATGCATATTACTAATCAAAAATTACGTTTTGATGTATTTACAGTACAGTAGGAAATTGACAAAATATCTTCATGGAACATGATCTTTACTTAATATCCTAATGTTCATTTTGATCAATACAATTTTTTTGGCTATTTCTACAAATATACCTGTTCTACTTAAGACTTAAGACAAGGTTTTCGTGCACACTTCTTGAAAACTCAACCTAAACGACTGCAAAGTTGTTAAAAATGCGTGTTTTTGACACCTGAAAAAAAGATAAATGAAGTGAAATATTCCTCAAATGAAAAAAATGGGACATGAATTAGCTTTATATAAAAAGACGTATATATAAAACGTATATATGTGCACACTTAGGCGAGCTAAGGTGTCTAAAAGTGAAGATGAGGTGGAAGAAAATGGCATGATTTGCTGTCTGTTGAGAGGCTCTCCAGATGGGAGGCGAACTCAACTGGACTACAACTGGAATCTGAGGGTGCAAAAAAAAAAAATCTAAATATTGAGAAAATCACCTTTAAAGTTGTTCTTAGCAATGTATATTACTAATCAAAAATGAAGTTTTGATATATTTACGGTAGGAAATTGACAAATTATCTTCATGGAACATGATCTTTACTTAATATCCTAATGATTTTTGGCATAAAAGAAAAAGCGTTCATTTTGATCGATACAATTTTTTTTTTTTTTTTTGGCTATTTCTACAAATATACCTGCTCTACTTAAGACTTAAGACAAGGTTTTGTGGTCCAGGGTCACATTTTGTGGTTCCGTGCACACTTCTTGTTAACTCAACTTAAACGACTGCAAAGTTGTTAAAAATGTGTGTTTTTGACACCTGAAAAAAAGATAAATGAAGTGAAATATTCCTCAAATGAAAAAAAATGGGACATGAATTAGCTTTATATAAAAAGACGTATATATAAAACGTATATATGTGCGCATTTAGGTGAGCTAAGGTGTCTAAAAGTGAAGATGAGGTACAGGAGAATGGCATGATTTGCTGTCCGTTGAGAGGCTCTACAGATGGGAGGCGAACTCGGTACACGCTCATCTGTCCTTCCTCTCATTCTCTCTCCCGCCCGCTTCTTTTTCTCTCTACAGAGAAAGACAGATCTGAAGAGGTTGTGTAAGCCCCTGGTTAATTAATTATTTAATTATCTAATCAAGCAGATGAAGAGCATCTCCCTACACCAGTGTTAATTATGAAACAGCTGGGGCAGTGTGCTGAAGGAATATTGAAACAGGGCTTGGCAACCTTTAGTTTTTCATTTCTCTCTCCCTGTCAGTCCTTCACTATTCTGCAGTCAGTATTTCCCCCAGCAGGGGGAGCAGTATCTCTGCTTGTGGGTGATCAGAATGACACCAGAGAGGAGCGGGCTGGTTTGGGTGGAAACTTCGGAAGGCTTAGAAATAGGGTAGACTTAGTAGGTGAGAGTTTAGGGTTTAGATTCAGCAGTGGTTCCAATGAGCATGTGTGTTTATCAAGCCATGTGGGTCATATCAACTACGCATTTTTTTAAAGGGATAGTCCACCTAAAAATAAAATCCTGTTAGCGTTTACTCATCCTCATGCTGTTTTAAACTTGTATGTCTAATGTGACTGAAAATATATTTTGAAGAATGTTTGTAATTACATGATGGTGTCTAAATGATGACAACATTTTCATATTTGGGAGGACTGTCCCTTTAAATAGTGTATACTTGAAAAATGATGGTCATTCAGATCATTTTAAGATTTTTTTTTTTTTAAATAACATAATAGATACCTGTCTACGAAATACTGTAAATTATTATTTTTTTATTTGTCTCAAATAGCAGTAGCTCAGAAATTATAAGCGTGCAATTTGAAATCTGCACTCATTGCTCATAGGCAAGCATTTTCCTGCAGTTTTTGTTGTTAATTTGATGTATTTCTGGGCATATGTACATAAAAAAAAATATATTATGATATTAATCTTATTGATCATTATAATATGCTGATTTATAATCAATGTTGGAAACAGTTGTGCTGCTTTGCAACGTGATTCTTTTTTCAAGATTCTTTAATGAATAAAAAGTTGTAAAGAACAGCATTTATTCAAAATAGAAATATTTTAGATATTTAAGTCTTTACTATCACTTTCTATCAATTTAACACGTCCTTGCTGAAAAAAAATGACTGACCCCAAACTTTGAACGGTAGTGTATGTTGCAACAAAAGATTTCTATTTTAAATGAATGCTGTTCTTTTTAATGTTTCATTCATCAAAGAATACAAAAAAAGTATCACCTGTAGGTTAAAAAAGTAATATTAAGCAGCACAACTGTTTCATTAACATTAATAATAAATCAGCATATTAGAATGATTTCTGAAGGATAGTTTGAAACTGATGACTGGAGTAATGATGCTGAAAATTCAGATTTGCATCACAGGAATACATTCAATTTTAAAGTATATTAAAATAGAAAACCACTATTTTAAATTGCGATAATGTTTCAGAATTTTACAGTTTTTTCTGTCTTTTTAATCAAATAAATGCAGCCTTGATATGTGTGTATATATCTATATATATATAGGTGGGATCAGTAAGATTTATTGTGTGAAAGAATGTATTTAAATAAGTTTCTAATGTTCATCAAGGCTGTGTTTATTCAATCAAAAATTATGGAAACAGTTGTGTTTGCTTCATATTTTTTTTGGAACCTGTGAATATTTTTTTTTCAGGATTCTTTGATGAATAAAAAGTTTTAAAAGAACAGCATTTATTTAAAATAGAAATCTTTTCTAACAATATCCACTACTGTTCAAACATTTGGGGTCAGTACATTTTCTTTCTTTCTTTTTTTGAAAGAAATTAATACTTTGATTTAGCAAGGATGTGTTAAATTGATAAAAAAGTGATAGCAAAGATAGAAAAGATTTCTATTTTGAATAAATGCTGTTCTTTTTTACTTTTTATTCATCAAAGAGTCCTGAAAAAAGTATCACTGGTTCCAAAAATATATTTGGTAGCACAACTGTTTCCAACATTAGTTAATTCTAATAACAAATCAGCTGGTAAAAAAATCAGCTTTGCATCACAGAGAAAAATATGTTTTAATGTATATTAAATTAGAAACCATCATTTTATATTGTAATAACATTTTTACAGTATTATTTTTGATCAAATAAATGCAGTCTTGATGAGCGTAAGAAACTAAAAACATTACAAGTCTTGCTGATCTCAAACTTTTGAACAGCAGTGTATATATGTCCTCAGGTGGTTATGAATGTGTTAGTTACTATGCACTAACAACTATATACTTCTGTCTTCATCAGCACATCCAGCATTATTACCTACCATCCTCCCTTGATTTCGCATAGAATTATCTCTCTCCTTCATAGTGCCTAATTAAAGCATGTGAAAAAGGATGTCAAAAATAGCCGTCACACCGGTCAATGATTAAGACCACCCCGAGCGTCTCCTTCCAACAGCATTTCCACCTAACAGCAGCAATGTAGTGGAATTGCCTTTAATTGCAATCATCTAGACAGGCCCTGGGTGTCCGCCTGGTAGGGAGACGCAGTTTCATGAGCTCCATACGTTGCATAAAATTAAAGGCAGAGTGGGGACTGGATAATTGGCTTGAGTCTCCTGCTCTCCTCAGTCACGCAAAAGCGCCGGAGTGTGTTTCTTCGACACGCGTGTTTCACGGTCACTTCCGCTCGCAGGCCAGCACTCGGCGGGCCGAGATTAATGAGAGCTGGCTTTCCTCGCCCAGCTTTACGTGGCCTTTGGGTTACGAGACCCTATGTGAGGTCTGAAGAACTAATTGTGCTCAATTTAGCAATAAGTGCTGAGCTCCTAGTCAAACGTCTATTCCTAATGGTTATTTAGTTAATGGTGGATAGTAATAGCTAAACAGGAAGGAACACAACCTCAGGTTGTTTTTGAAGCAGATTCTGAAGTATATTTGTGTTTGCGGTAATGGATCGGTCTCACAAAAGCAAACACACTCAGACTTTTTCTCAAATGACACCACTGATCCACTTTAAAGAATTAGTTCACTTCCAGAGATGTTCATCCAAGATGTTCATGTCTTTCTTTCTTCAGTCAAAAGAAATTAAGGTATTTGAGGAAAAAATTCCAGGATTTTTCTTGCTGTAGTGGACTTCAATGGTGGTCAGCGGGTTTGCAGATTCAATGGGCTCCACATGATTCCAGCCGAGGAATAACGATCTGTCATTTTCTACAAAAATACAAATTTATATGCATTTCAACCAGAAATGTTTGTCTAGATCAGTGTTTCTCAACGGGGGCGGTACCGCCCCCCAGGGGGCGTTGGGAGAGCATCGGGGGGCGCTGAAGGCAATAATTTTGAAAGGGGGGCGCTGAGGTGGTTTTGGGGGGCGTTTGGTTAAGATGAGTTTAAACCGAATATGTTTGAGCTGAAACTTGCAGAAGAAAACGGTCTCCCACATCCTAATGCCATTTCTACACTGGATGCATCAAAGCGCACTTTCTATATCTATTTGTCAATTTGTCTGCAGCATAAGCGCGCGGAATGCGTTTACTGTAGCGCACGAGCTCAGTTACTGAATGACAGATTATAACGGGATCTATGAGCTTTAACGCAATTTGTTGCGCCGTTCGCGGCCAGTGTAGCAGTGTTAAAGGCATTGCACACTGAGTCTGAAAATTGTGCGTTTTTTCGTATTCATAATCCTAAAAATTCGTCACACACAGAAAGTCCGATGGGTATTAATTCATCCGTTGTGAAAAAACGCAAAACAACACGAAATAGAACGATGTTGTTGTCCGCTCTCTTCTTAAAAAGAGAAACAGATACAGAGGAGTGAGGGAATACATTTAAGGTGCACCTCTTTATTAATAAACTGCGGGATTATCCCGGGTGATTCAAAGTTTATTTCAGGATGTCAGTAATCTTTAATGCTTTGCTAGCATTACTGGAGCCACATATTAAAGAAGACCACTAATTTATTTGGAAACTCAGCGTACAATGACCTTTACAGTGCTTTGTGCTGCGGGACAAGGTGAATGAATTTAACAGACGCAATTCTGGATTTTGGCGTTCGCTTGTACGGTGGCTCTGAACTGTCAAAACACCTCTCAAAATGCTTGCTACAGATGCGAAAAAAAAAAAAAATCAAACCCGATCCGAATTTTTTTTTTTTTTTTATGATGGACGAAAATTAAGCAGGCAGTGTGCAAGTGTGATTAACATTACGTGAGGTATTTATTTTTGAACGTGCGAAAAATTCGGACGAAATATTCGGACTCAGTGTGACTCATATTTGAAATAAAATTATGTATGGGTTAATGTGGGCTGTGTTATGGGTTATAGATAGGTTACATGCTTTTAAAATAAGCCTATATATTATAAATAAAATATACATTACTGTTAAAAAAAGGCAAATACGATTTTTTTAATGGATGAATAAAAAAGGTTGCATTTCTTTGTTTAAAAAAATACCATTAAAAAAAGCTTTTTAATTGAATATATTTTAAAATGTGTTTTCCTCTTATGCTAAGCTTCATTACTCCAGCTTTCAGTGTCACATGATCTTTCAGAAATCATGCTGAATGCCATAAAATCAAGAATAGGTAATTTGTTCTCTTTAACATTTATTTAATTGACTGAAGTACAAAGAAACAAATTCCAATGTTTACACTGGCCAACATATTTTTGTTAATATAAACAAATTTTGAGCCACGATCTAGCTTTGCTTGCAAAGACTGAGAAGCTCCATTTATACCCAAAGATGATCCCCTCACCTATTACCAATTCACCTGCCTCCTGTCAACTGTTTCAAAACAGTTTAGCTTATTCTATAACCTTTTCACTTTTATTTTTCTTCTGTCCCAATTGTTTTGGAGTGTGTTGCACTTTTGTTTCTTAAAAAAATGTTTATATTTAATAAAATACATGTTAGTTGGTCAGTGAAAACTTTGGAAATCTTTTCTTTGTAATGTTGTCAATTAAATAAAAGTTTAATAGAATTAACAAATCATAGATTTTATCATTTTACAAAACATCCCAACTTTTAGTGTTGTACTTAGTTTTCTTTAAGGTATTTGTAAGCAAACTTTGAAATATTCTCTGAAATATAGTAAAGTAGAGTTTACATTTCTTCCATTTGCATTTGTAAATGTGGTATTACCCACAAAATTAACCATGTCTACTATCTAATTTCAATAATTCAATAAATTCTCAAAAAGGAGGGTATTTTCCAAGGGATAATTTTTTATTTATTTTTTTACTGAAAGCTAATTGAAAATATCCTAACATATCACAACAGTAAAAAGGGAGTTCAAGAGTTCCAGAAATGGAAGAACAAACTAAAATCACTTATGTAAAAATGTCCTTTTGGATGTTCTAAACAGGAATTTTTATTTAGTCTTTTTAAATTTGGGGCAATAAAGTATATCAGCATCACAACAACACTGAAGCTGTAGCAATGAAAATCAATAATTTGCTTAAAAACTCTGTAAATGAATGTTATTACTGTTTTATATATATATATATATATATATATATATATATATATATATATATATATATATATTTACTGTAAAAAAGTACATCACTGCCTTTTTTTTATCAATTCAATGCATCCTTGAATTAAGTAAAAATTGTGATGACCCCATACATTTGAATTACTATAAATACAATAACAGTCCTTATTATAAACACAAAATACTAATAATAATCAACTTTAATATTTAGTGAGGACAATTAGACTATGATTTATTTGATGGGGGGCGGTGAGGGACCTGAATAATGGGTAGGGGGGCGGTGGCCCAAAAAAGGTTGAGAACCACTGGTCTAGATCTTAACTTGTTAGAGATTTACATGTTTACAGCAAATATCTCAACCAACAGAATGCAGTACATAAAACCAGCATATAAAATAGTTTATTGTTCTGTCGCGGAAAGCTGATTGCACCTGCTTAATTCTCATTTCATCTCGTCTCCCCTTGGTGTGATTGTGTCTCATTTGAAGCGAAGCGACTGAATCTGTGTGCACAGGGAATAATCTCAGTGTCTGTCGATGCATACCTGATCTGTGTTGTCTGCAATGTGAGATTAGTGTTGTGTAGCATCACTTAGGGACTGTTGAATGAGAGTGTCTGTTTGTTTTGGGGAGTACAGTGGAACAGAGATTGAACAGCATTAGAGATGGAGAACATGACAGATTACATGGATCATATTAATCTAAATCAGCATTGGGTGTATCTGGCAATTGGAAAATTACAACTTTCCCAGGACTGCATGACGGTATTTAGTATTCACTGTTGGCACTATAGCTCCTTCTCCTTTTGTCTCTGACACCTTTTCATCGGAACTGCAGATGGCTAGTAAAATCTTTTTGTTGTAGTAAAAATATTGAAACAAGTACAAAAAAGTTCACTCAAAAATGAAAATCCTGTCATTAATTCCTCACCTTCATGTCGTTCCAAACCCGTAAGACCTTCGTTCATCTTCAAAAATCAAAGTAAGATATTTTTGATGAAATCCGAGAGCTCTGAAACTAAAATGTTCCAAAAATGTAGTAAGGATATCGGTAAAATAGTCCATGTGACATCAGGGGTTCAACTACAATAGTTGAACTTGAATTACATTTCTTTTCTAGTTCAAAATGAATAGAAATATTCACTGTTATGCTGTTAAATTGTTCTTAATTGTCACGATTATGGGCTTTCTTTCTGTTTCTGTTTTCCTGCCCTGTTTAGTTCTGTTATTCTAGTTTCTTATCAGTCTTGATTTGTTTCTGTGCTGATTTGCAGCTGTCTCTCATTCATTAGTCTCATTACTTATACTTCCTGTTCTGTGCAGTCTTGGCCGGATATTGTTTACATCTACGTCAGTGTGTTGCGTTGGTTTCAGTGATCTTCTGTGTTCCTTGTGGATTTATTATTAAAGAGCTGTTGTAGATTATTTGTCGTCCTTGTGCACTTATTATAGAGCACTGTGCATGGCAGTAATACATAGCATATGCATGACTAAATTTATACATATAGGCCTGCTGTGTGCCGCATTACAGCCATATCGCATGGCTACAAGTGTGATATTGCTTTTATACAACAGTTCGACAAGTGTGTAAATACATAAGAAACAGTCTTTAAAACCCTTTTTTGTGTGAACTACTTCCTTCCGCTACAGATTCAAATCTCACTTTGAGAGTTGAACAGCTGAGCCAGAGCTGTTACTAATTCAAAAACACTTTTGAACTAGTAAAAAAACTTTTAGTATAAAAGTCTTTACTGCTGACTCACTCATAAAAACTCTTGTTGCCATCTAATGGCAGAATAATGTAATGAACACCATTATGAACACACACACGATTAAATATTACTATTAATTATGTAAAATATTATTTATTGAATAGTAATATTAATGCAGTACAGAGTTACATAAAATATACGTTATGAGATTTTCCTCTTAGCCAAAACTGTTTGCTCTGGAACAAATAATAGATTAATGAGACCCAAGTCTGCCCACAAGATTTACCCAAAATGAATTATGTTTTATGTTTAACCACTAGAGACATCAGAGCCAGCTCCAAATTCCAGAAGATCTGGCCAAGATAAGGCTGCTTTTGGCAGGTTCATGAGCGCTGAACGGCCCTGGAGTTTACATCTCCGAATACATTAAAGCAAATTTTCAAATAGATGTTATCTTTATTAACAAACCACACATTTGAAGTCTAAATAACTACTTAAATCTACATTCAGTGACACAAAAGCAGTATTATTTATAAAATTATAATGGATTTGGGCATCCGGGATGGTTAAAAAAGAAATTATTGATTCAATCAGTGTAGAAGAACTTGACTGGTCTGCAGAAAACAAAGTCCTAATCTCAGCTCAACTTTAAATGCAGACCTTAAAGGAACACTCCACTTTTTTGGGAAATGGGCCAACTCCCCCCGAGTTAAAAAGTTGATTTTTACCGTTTTGAAATCCATTCAGCCGTTCTCCTGTTCTGGCGATATCACTTTTAGCATAGCTTAGCATAGATCATTGAATCCTATTAGACCAATAGCATCGCGTTCAAAAATGACCAACGAGTTTCCATATTTGTTGTATTTAAAACTTGACTCTTCTGTAGTTATATCGTGTACTAAGACCGGTGGAAATACAAAGCTGCGAGTTTCTAGGCTGATAAGATTAGGAACTACACTTCCATTCCGGCGTAATAGTCAAGGAAGTTTGCTGCCGTAATATGGCCGAAGCAGGCGGAGTATTATCAGAAATGAGTTCCCAGCTAGTTTAGCATTTGCACATGTGCTGCGTGGTATTACTGCTCCTGCTTCAGCCTTATTACGGCAGCAAACTTCCTTGACTATTACGCCGGAATGGGAGTGTAGTTCCTAATCTTATCAGCCTAGAAAATTGAAGCTTTGCATTTCCACCGGTCTTAGTACACGATATAACTACAGAAGAGTCAAGTTTTAAATAGGACAAATATCGAAACTCGTTGGTCATTTTTGAACGTGATGCTATTGGTCTAATAGGATTCAATGATCTATGCTAAGCTATGCTAAAAGTGATATCGCCAGAACAGGAGAACGGCTGAATGGATTTCAAAACGGTAAAAATCAACTTATTAACTCGGGGGGAGTTGGAGAATGAGCCTATTTCCAAAAAAAGTGGAGTGTTCCTTTAAGCCAAAAACTTATCACCCAACACTTGTACATTCACTATATGGACAAAAGTATTGGGATGCCC